>NC_047124.1:26910295-26963234 GCF_902500255.1 Thalassophryne amazonica
ATAAATGAAGAAAATCACATGTACATAAGTATTCACACCCTTTGCTCAATACTTTGTTGATGCACCTTTGGCAGCAATTACAGCCTCAAGTCTTCTTGAATATGATGCCACAAGCTTGGTGCATCTATATTTGGGCAGTTTTCCTCTTTGCAGCACCTCTCAAGCTCCATCAGGTTGGGGAGCGTCGGTGCACAGCCATTTTCAGATCTCTCCAGAGATGTTAAGTCAGATTCAGGTCTGGACTCTGGCTGGGCCACTCAAGGACATTCACAGAGTTGTCCTGAAGCCATTCCTTTGATATCTTGTCTGTATGTTTAGGGTCATTGTCCTGCTGATAGATGAACCGTCGCCCCAGTCTGAGGTCAAGAGCGCTCTGGAGCAGGTTTTCATCCAGGATGTCTCTGTACATTGCTGCATTCATCTTTCCTTCAATTCTGACTAGTCTCTTAGTTCCTGCTGCTGAAAAACATCCCCACAGCATGATGCTGCCACCACCATGCTTCACTGTAGGGATGGTGCCTGGCTTCCTCCAAACATGACACCTGGCATAAACTCCAAAGAGTTCAATCTTCTTCTCATCAGACCAGAGAATTTTGTTTCTCATGGTCTGAGAGTCCTTCATGTGCCTTTTGGCAAACTCCAGGTGGGCTGCCATGTGCCTTTTACTTAGGAGTGGCTTCTGTCTTGTCACTCTACCATACAGACCTGATTGGTGGATTGCTGCAGAGATGGTTGTCGTTTTGGAAGGTTCTCCTCTCTCCACAGAGGAATGCTAGAGCTCTGACAGAGTGACCATCGGGTTCTTGATGGCCTCCCTGACTAAGGCCTTCTCCCCGGATTGCAAAGTTTAAATGGGTGGCCAGCTCTAGGAAGAGTCCTGGTGGGTCCCAAGTTCTTCCATTTATGGATAATGAAACCACTGTGCTCATTGGGACCTTCAACGCAGCATGTTTGGTTTGTGCTCTGAGCTGCACTGTCAACTGTGGGACCTTATATGTAGACAGGTGTGTGCCTTTCCAAATCATGTCCAATCAACTGAATTTACCCCAAGTGGACTCCAGCTAAACTGTAGAAACTTCTCAAGGATGATCAGTGGACATAGGATGCACCTGAGCCCATTTTTGAGCTTTATGGCAAAGGCTTTGAATACTTATGTACATGTGATTTCTTAGATTTTTGTTTTTGTTATTTTTTTAAATAAATTTGCAATAATAATAATAAAAAAAACTTTTCACATTGTTATTATGAGTTATTGTGTGTAGACATTTGAGAAAAAATTGAATTTCATCCATTTTGGAATAATGCTGTAATATGAAAAAAAAGTAAAGTGGGAGAATAGATCCCATTTTTTACCACCACAGATAACTATTTTTAGCACAGTTTTTGCTTTTGCTGTCATCATTGCATGGCGAGCTGTTAAGTTTGTGACGTTCATCAGAGACGAGTGCATGCAGCAAATCTCTCAAGAATTTTGGGAATTGAAATTGAAAGAACAACAGATGTGCGAAAGGAAAGCCTCATGCTAATTAAGGAAAGCATGCTGTGCAGAAGTGACTGATAGGCTGTTAAACCTGTCTGAGAGAGTGAGAGATTTTTAATGCTCATTCATGCTATCAGTGTTTTTACTAAGCTATATTCAGGCATAAGAATGTCTTGTCAAAGTTTTGACACCCTGGCGGGGAAAAAGGGGCACAGTCCCCCCACACTTTATGAATTTGATCATTTTTTAATGATTTTGAGATCAATCCTGAGTGTTAATTTTATTAATCACGATGGGGTGAAGGTACTTACAATGTTTTTAGACAGTGTTTTTGACATTGTAGGTAGGTGGTAGATTTTGTTGATGATGTGCAGTGAATTTATGTTAAAAAAAAAAAATCAAGATTAACTTTAGCATTAGTTGCATTTATTCTTAAATAGTAAGTAAGTCCCTTCGGCTGCTCCCTTGTTTGCACTCGGGGTCGCCACAGCAAATCCAAGGTGGATCTGCATGTTGATTTGGCACAGGTTTTACGCCGATGCCCTTCCTGACGCAACTCCACATTACATGGAGAAATGTGGCAGGGGTGGGATTTGAACCCAGAACCTTCCGAACTGAAACCAAGCACATTAACCACTTGGCCACCACCCAAATATTAAGTGTAATCCATTTTTTTAACTTCAGGCACTGTGGGTCTATTAGCCCATACCACCCTATGAAATATGAATCACTGATTGAGTATATATATTTTTTCCACATTTCAGTTCCTGTTTTGAATATTCTTGAGGATTAAAACGTCATTGGTCTTTGAAAGGTGTACTTGCATTTTCATGCTATATTACAATTATATCTATGCTATAAAATGGTCTTAAAACAGCAAGTGCCGGTGCGGCAACCCTGTTGCCATCTCAGTTTCCTGTTTCACTGATCATTACCCTGCGTGGAAGTAAAGTGGCGATAGCAGGGTATTGTTTTCACTGGGATGTGCCTGCGTACGTATGTATGTAACTGTCAACAAGATAACTGAAATACGGCTTCACAGATTTCCCTCAAAGTTGGTTGGAATATTACTTTGGTAGATATCTAGAGGTGATTAGATTTTGAAGTAGTTTGGACAAGGGTCAAGGAAAGTGTGGTCCAAAAAACACCTAGTTTTTGCATATCTCAATGACTAATAAGCCAAGATGGATCATGTAAGCATATATTGATCAGCTAAATATTTGTGATTAATTGATATGACGTTACACATGGTCAAGAACACAATTTCAGACGTGTACGTATATGAACTTGTGCATTTATTTTGTGGTGTATGTAGTGCACAGGGTATGCATCAGCCCTCCGATGCCTGTCATTCCTTTTGCACTTCCCAAATGAAATCTCAATTTTTAATTTTGTATTTATTTTTTTGACATCAGTTCTTAATACCACATAGTGACAAAATCAGAATGTACACCATTGAAGTTGAATTCACGCGATGTGCCAGCCGTAGAATGACCGACTTGTCAAGACCCGCATTGACACTTTTAGCTTACTTGCTGTGTTGCGTCGTTTGCTGCATACTCGCAGTGCATAAAATAGATTTTTCATTGTAAGGCCTGACCTATTTTAGCCTGTGTGTGTGTGTGTGTGTGTGTGTGTGTGTGTGTGTGTGTGTGGCTGTCTGCAAAGAAGGTGACCGTCAGTACAGCCTCTGTGTCACTGCGCGCTCGCCACCCCCGCTTCCTGACCACACACACACACACACTGACAGCTGCTTCTGCAGGAAGAGCATATTTTCTGGCAATCAGTGCTCTCTGTGAAGTTAGAATAAGTGAATCTTTTTTGTTTTTAGCCCTCTGTTACAATTTGATCAAATACAGCACAGATTTGTCAGATTTTTCAGTTTGTGTTAGAAAATTGGATATTTCTCTGTTTTGTCTCTTCCTGTATATATATATATATATATATATATATATATATATATATATATATATATATATATATATATGTGTGTGTGTGTGTGTGTGTGTGTGTGTGTGAATTATTCAGTGTGCCAGGGAAGTACAGCAGTACTGACTTATTCAGCCACCATGCAGAAAGTAGGTTAGACCCACTACAGCTCCATGTCTCTTTACCTTTCTCTACAGTTCTGTCTCTACCGTGCTCTTTCTGTCTCTTTTTTTGTGCCATTTTTAGGGCTGTAATAGTAGATTATTTTATAATCACGTGTCCAACAGACTGTTTTTAATGATTCATGAGATAAACGCAAAATAGTTGATGTTTCATGAGGAACATGTGCAAACTGTTTCTATATTTGTTTACATGTGGGATGTACAGTATTCTTTTTTTTTTTTTTTTTTTTGTGATTTTCGATATGCTGAGATTTTTCCAACTTATTTTGCCTGATCCTGGTGCCAGTGTATAAATATTAATATCTTTAAGCTTTCATTGGCCGATACCAATGTTTTCTCAATTCTCATCTCATGCATGTTTCTCAAATTTAGCTGAGCGCAGAGCAAAGTAACCGTGGTCAGTCTGAAATCAGTTCGGCTACAACTGAGTTGAGTCGCTGTCGAAAGAAGTCAGAATTTGTGAACTGAAACTTCTCATTATAATTTGCATTCCCTCCTTTCTGACATTCAGTATGTTCTTAAAGCCAGATTTAGCCGTACATTAATGAACTACAGAGCACTCAGAAAGCGCACTGTCAAGTTCCAACGGCCTCAGTTTATCTGTCCTTACAACACGCTTTTACCATATTAATCAGTGAGAGACATTATAAAATACGTTGATTTAAATTTATTTAGCATCTGTATGCATTTCCAAATGTACAGTAATCAGCCTTTCTTGGATGTAGGTCTACCAAGTTTCTTTAGATTCTGTTAGTGTTTTTGATTTTCGCTGGCATCATTAACCGTCCTTGGAGAGATTATAAAAATATTAAATACCCCATGCCTCCAGTTTAAAGTTTACTACGCTTTTCCATGATATAAGGCCTATCTCCACACCAAATTTATTTTAAATTCATTCTTGGGTTGTTGGTACATCTGGATCTAACTGTACAGCTGCTTCTATTCATCAGCTCCCTGAGATACAGTAGTATTTAGTCCTCTTATAGGCTACGTACCTTATTTACTTTGATGAATAACAAATCAAGTTATCATGCAGGGTGAGTAGTGGAGGGCAGAAAAATTGTCTGATATTTACAACTTAAGAGCCAAAATCTGTAACATTCAAATGGGTGGTGATATGTCATGTTTCAGTAGACCACTCCTGAACCTCCATTAACCCACAAGGAGGATTAATGAGGCAAAACACCTTCTTGATATCTTTATTGTGAATAGCAGAGATACAGAGGAACATAATAAAATAAGTTTTACTGAAATCCATAGGGGGCGCACTGAAATATGGCCAAATGAAAATAGCCAAATATTGCGTTCTTAACATAAAGAGTGCCACCTATGCAAAAGCGCCCTAACTAAGCCACTGCCATTTATGCAAACTTGGAAAGAACTTGTCCCAGTGTATCCAAATATGCATAACTGAACAAGGCTTATTCAGGGTCCAGGCCCTGGGAGGGTCCCAAATGTAGCCCAAAATGCCAAAGGTTGTGACTTGAAGCACCACCTATAGGCGGCGCCCTCAGTTAGCCTTGAAAAATATAACACTAAATGGGAGAACTCCATCTATACATTCATATACCATAAGATCAATGAGACTTACTGAGGCCGCACAAAGATATTCAAAGGTCAAAATCCACCTTTTGACTGTGTCACTGTTTTGGCCCCTTTAACCCCTACACTAAAAAGGGCCGTAATTTTCCACCCGAAGGGATCTTTGGATTTAAAAAAGCATAATTTTTGTCTGTTTGGATAATATAAAAACTCCAGTGGCCTACTGAAACATGATATATCACCCCCTTCTATAAACAATTCCACAGTTACAGACTATGGCTCTTAAGTTAATTTAAAGTGGATATGGCACTTAAAGACAACATAGTCTTATTACATGTAACAAAGGTTATATAATTCGGTCAACCTAAACGTTTTAGGAAAGTGTACGCCGTTCTCCCATTGTATATAACATTTGAACGTCCCGCCACTGAAAAATGTGCACGCCCCGTGATCAGCTTCCTGCTGAGCACCAAGCCTAAAATACGTCACTACATGTAGACCGTATCGGCTTGTGCGCCTGGGGCCATTGTTTACACTTTGTTTAGCGGCAGAAACTTTGATTAAACACACCTCTCAGGGACTTCTTTGTCGATATGCCTGACCAGTGTGTCGCAGCATATTGCACAAACACAAGGGCGAAAGGTTTTAGCCTTTTCAAGTCCAGGCAGATTGATAGAAAGCCGCGCTGTTGTGTGATGCACGAAATGTCAGGCTGCCGCTCCCTCCGCACACACGCATTTGCTCCCGACAGCAGACAGTTTCCTCTACCGTCTCCATTTTCTCGCACCGCTCACAGGAACACATAAAATGTCAACCACAAATAATATGTTCACAATAATCTTGAAATGGTCAAGGAACTTATGTAGTAAACACGGCCCCGGCACGTAAACACGGCCCCGGCATGTAAACACAGCGCTGGCACGTAAACACAGCACCGGCATGTTCACTGTTGTTTTCGGCGATTTTTTTTTTCAAAACTTTTGCTGTTTATTTCCTATTCTTTCGTGAAAATAACATAACTAAACACGGATGAATGCAATGCCAGGCACTCGAAAACGGCAAAAACCTGAAGGTATTGACGGTGGTCCGCAAGTAATAGCTACACTGTCGCGGCTCCGGAACAATAACAAAGGCAGTAAACAGACGCTCGAATCGAAAATGCTATACAGTAATTAGAGTGTTATAACCACCAGCAACAAAAATCAAAGCCTCCCTTACCATTCCATATTCTGCAGCCTTTCAAAATCCATCAGAATTGGCATGTTTCTTGCCTCTGCTTCGGCTCCGCCATAAACACCGCCGGCATTATTTTCGCTGCTAGAATGCTCCTGGTTTGAATGTTCGTCCGAAAAATACAGCTCCAATCTGTAGGGTCTAATCACTGCTGCGACAATCTCAGGATCTGAGTCAGAAATAATCCACAATTGAAGCGGAGTCAGAAAAGTTCTAGAGCTCGTCACTGTCCATGCTGAGGTCCATCTGTTCCTGTTGTCGATCGAACAGACAAAGACAGGACTCTCCATTCTGTGATGTCACGGCATCACGTGACCGCTGAAGGAGTGCTGCAAGCGCGCTTTCCAATAAACACACTTTTGAGAAGCTGTACAAACTTTATTTTTCAGTGATAATGAATAAAAACACTTTCAACTCTCTATACTGTATGTATATTTTGCTATTTATACCAGTTTTTCCCAAATTTTTGAAGTGTCATCTCCACTTTAATGTTATTGTGGCATCATATTTGCTCATAGTACTTCTCTAAATCTCCTCCACGTTAGTGTGTTTGTGAACTAATTGGCCTTTGGATTTGTTCGTGTCAAGTCATTGGGAAGAAATGTGTACACACATTCGACTTAGTCACATCCTAGAAAGGGGTCTGTAGTTGTTGGTATTGTGACTTTGTGGGCGACGCCCTGTGTGTGGCAGTGAGTGCTCAGTAAACTGGCCAACTCAGTCATGAGGTTTTCTTTCTTTAACCTATTAAAAAAATACATAGGAAAGCTGGAAAAACAGTAGAGGAAGCACAATAAAAGATGTATTTTTTTAAAACTTAATTTAGTTTTAATGATTTTTTTCATGGTAATTAAAAAAAAAAAATCCCATCTAATCCAAAACTTTTCCCAGCCAATTCATAAAACAAATGACACGTACATTGGTGGTTTTTCCAGACAATTCAACTAACAGAGGTCAAATATATTGGCTGTATTGTAAAATGGCGTTTATGTTTGCATTTATAATGCATCCGTTATGCTGAATTAACAGTCTTTTGCAAATAAACACAGTGTTACAGCTCCTAAAATCACTGCAAGAGCACCTGTTAGAGAACTTAACATTACATAAACTTAACAGAATTCAAGTTGATCATTATCCATTGAGAAACATCAACCAACACTTTAAATTTGTGTAAACTGCTTCTCACAATTTAAACATGTAGAAATGACTGAATTGAGAGGCGTATAAAAATTCAGTTTTGAACTGAAGGACCTTTTGTTTTTTATTTTTATTTATTTATTTATTTTTTAATGCATTAGAGTTGTTGTTAAGCACAGACACAGTACTCTCCTTGTACTTTATTTCTTTTAATCCTTCAGGCATCTTCCTGTTAGCATAATAGGTTACATGTGCCTGTGTTTCTTGCATAACAGAGAAAGTATTAGTAACTAGAGACAGTCTGTGTCTGTGTGACCATGAAAAACAGACAAACAAGAGACATACGATAGCCAGGACTCCAACCATTTCTGTATGGATGTGATACATTCTTGTCCTGGAGACAGTTATCGGTCCAGTTGTAGAAATGTACAAAGTTTGTGTTTGAAGTGGCAGATAAGAGCCTCACTGTCTTTTAATTTATTATCCTGTTGTAAGTGAAACTAACCATCTGCTTTAGAGGATTGTGTGGGTTTACATTCACAGTAACTTGTGTACCCCCCTTGCCAGTTCCTCTTATTTTCTATTTTCTGGGTGATAGTCATATTTTTATGTGACTTTAATATGAATATACTTAATAATCATTGATACGTGGTAACATGTAAAATAGCAGGAAACTAGGTAAATTACTAACTTGTCTTCCTGATTATAATGCTAATTTTGCTCAATTTTTCAGTGGCTATGTTAGAAAATTTATCTTAATGTGATATTGTTGGCAGTCAGGTTGCAGGAACTACCTGTTATCAAAGCATGTTCTGGAGTGGAATTCCACAAGAAACTGAGGCTAACTGGAGTTCTGCTGGTTTGACTCACTGAATCGAGTCCCAGAGCTAGAAAGGTGGATTTTCTTGTGCTTGAAACACTTGGTTCACTGTGTGTATACTCTGACATCTGAATAATACAAATTTATAGGTGTCAGCCGACACTATTTCACACATACGTATAGAGCAAAGGTCAAAGACCAAGTGTTTTCAAATGCTGTAAAATGTCACAATTCATTACTTCTAATATGGAAATCAGCTGCTCTGAATGACAGTGGGGAAGAGTATTTGTTGCTTCACTTTTAAAGTTGCGCATGCTTGCAACCACATAATGTGTTGAGGGTATCACGAACCATCACAAATTCTCTTTGGCTGCCTTTTCTGTTCTGTTCTCTCTTTCTCTTTTCCTGGGCGCCGGCCCAGCACAGAAGCAGACCTCCATTGGAAATGTAATTCACATGAGGCCAGATGAGCTCTAATGCTATTACCACACATACACAGCTGTGCTGCCGCCCACAGTCTGTTTTTCTCTTAAACTCCTATTCTCTTTTACTTTCTTTCCCCCAGTTTTGCTCTTCTGAGCGACAGTGTCTTTGTTGTACAGAACCGAGTGAAGGAAAACACATTGTCTTTGGCACGTCTTTGTCCTTGGTGGAAGAGCGCTTCTCATATTCTTCTCATATTATCACTTAATGTGTTCTGTAATCGCTTGTGAACCTGTACCTTGATGCATTTGTAAAAGGGCTGCTTAATTTGAGTTATTAAGCCTTTTTTATGTACAAGAATCTATTCACGTGTTTCAAACGCTGCAGCAACCGTTGTGCCTGGCGCTTCTAGGTCATCTGGTTAATGGTGCCCAAAGTCGGGTCGACTGAAGACTTTAGGTGCCTTGACACTTGCATGAATTTGATCCACGCACTGGTATGCAATCTGCTGTGCAGGAGAGTAAACTCGTTGTAAACTCATTGTAAAATGTTGTAACCTGTGCACGGCTTTGTGCAAGTGCGCAAAGAAAAATTTGAAATGTTCCAAATCTCTGTCACGCATTAATTATGTGAACTTCCTTCTTACTTACAAGGTTTTGAATAATCAGGTCCCATCTTATCTTAGGGACCTCATAGTACGATATCACCCCAATAGAGTGCTTCGCTCTCAGACTGCAGGCTTACTTGTAGTTCCTAGGGTTTGTAAGAGTAGAATGGGAGGCAGAGCCTTCAGCTTTCAGGCTCCTCTCCTGTGGAACCAGCTCCCAATTCGGATTAGGGAGACAGACACCCTCTCTACTTTTAAGATTAAGCTTAAAACTTTCCTTTTTGAACAAGCTTATAGTTAGGGCTGGATCAGGTGACCCTGAACCATCCCTTAGTTATGCTGCTATAGACTTAGACTGCTGGGGGGTTTCCCATGATGTACCCAGTGTTTCTTTTTATTCACCTCTTTTTGCTCTGTATGCACCACTCTGCTTTTAATCATTGGTGATTGATCTCTGCTCTCTTCCACAGCATGTCTTTTTCCTGATTCTCTCCCCTCAGCCCCAACCAGTCCCAGCAGAAGACTGCCCCTCCCTAAGCCTGGTTCTGCTGGAGGTTTCTTCCTGTTAAAAGGGAGTTTTTCCTTCCCACTGTCGCCAAGTGCTTGCTCACAGGGGGTCGTTTTGACCGTTGGGGTTTTTCTGTAATTATTGTATGGGTTTTGCCTTACAGTATAAAGCGCCTTAGGGCGACTGTTTGTTGTGATTTGGCACTATATAAATAAAATTGATTTGATTTGAACTTCACGCGAACATTACACAAATGATTAAAAACACTGCGAGTGAGTGCGTCAGCGCACCGCATCACAGCGCAACTCATCTGAACGATTATAACAAAATGTTAAATCGATCATAAACATAATTTTACAGATACTCATAAGAAGGAATGAACATGCAACTGTTTTACCAAGCTATTACAATATAAATATAACAAATAATTACCTTTTAGACTATTCCCATTGTGTTCTCCACCTCATGAAGCACAGGAAAGAGAAAGAGGGAGAGACTGCAGCTGGAACGATCCTCTGTGATTCTGGAAGCAATCAGAGCTGGTTTCATCAGCCAAAATCTGAGAGAAAACGATTAATCCGCTATGAAATAATTATTTTATATACGCAGTGTCCAACGGCGCGAAGCGCGGCATCCAGCTGGGTACACAGCAGGTGGCATTATCACGACGAAGTGTGCAGGAGTGCGGAGCCAAAATCCGTGCAAGTGTCAAAGCACCTTTTTCACACTTCGTCGAGAAAAGCTTCATCAGGTCTGATGCCCACATGCTTCCTTACATTTTTACAGGAAGACATCAAATAGGCATTGCAGACCATTGTGAAAAGTTGAAACTTTTCCACCGTGACAAGTACGGAAGTCATTCAGTACTTCAGGCTTTTAGGACATCCAAAAACCCTAAACTAGCTTTCTCTGTCCGACTTGCTTAGGAAGTTTGAAATAAAAGCTTTTGTGTTCATTAATTATATCTACAATGATAGTTTTTGACGTTTTTATGTTCAGATATAAGTTATCCATCTGTAAGATCCATCGTGTCTGTTGGTGTGGAAGCGGTAGCAATTTGAGTGACAAGTGGCGCATGATGACGAAGAAACGTCTGTGCTGAGGTAACGTAAAGAAAGTCTCTGCATCATCGTAGAGAAGAACTGAACGCCCACGCTCACGTTGTCAGACTATTTGTGAGGGAGCGAGAGAGAGAGATGGAGAGAAGGGGTTGTTGAAGAAGGAGCGTGGCGCTGAGACAAGAAAAAGTGGAGCAATTTCCTCGTCTCGTAGAGTAAAGTGAATGATCTTCATCAGTGTTCTCATGTGAAGGATATCAAAGTTGAGCAGCAGGAGTATTTCAGGCTACAAAACTCTGGCTGTGCTTTTGAAGTTCCTCTAATGATTCTCGGCATCGCCCGAGGTCACGGTGAAGCTGTGAATGAAAGCGGGTTGTGTCGTAAAATTCATTGGAAGTCCTACAAATTAATTTATTTGGGAGCAGTCACGAGATTCATCCTCTTCGATCGTGGATCTGAAGACTCCTCAGTCTTGTGCAGCGGGCTTCGTTACCTGTCACTGCAGCGCTTTGCTTTAATGAAATTCTACTGCACTTTAGCTAAATCGTAAGAATGTCCAAGGACAGAGGGCTGAGCTTTGTCCTGCTGTCAGACAGAAGACACTGTAGTTGTCTTCTTCCAACTGAGTCCGTGCGTTTTCGTCAGTGTCAGCCGCTATTAGGTTTGGCTGCACTTAACTGTGTCACGCAAAGAGTAGTGAGCGAGTGTCTGTGAGCAGAGTGCATGTTGAAAGATGGTTTGAATGGACAGTGTGTGCTTAGTTTGAACAAGTTCCCCATCGTACTACATGTATGGAAGTAAATCTGTGCCATCAAAGATTGAATTTGAATGTTTATGGTTGAATGTTTTTAGCATCAAAATCAGTTTGAAGTTTAATTTTTAAGGTTGAATTTGTTGAGCGGCAAAATATTCAGCCTCAAAAACTTCAACCTAAAAAAAATTCAACCTTCAAAAATGAAACTTCAAAAAATTTCAACCTAAAATAGAAAAGCAGGGAGAAGCAATCGATCCCTGTCTGAATCATCCAACATCATAGATTTACTTCCATAAACATTGGATGATTGAGACAGGGATTGATTGCTTCTCCCTCTTTTCTATTTTTTTTTTTTGAGGTTGAAATATATATATATATATAATATAAACGTTTAAGTTTTTGAGGCTGAATATTTTGATGCTAAACAAATAAAACCTTAGAAATTCTACTTCAATCTCTAATTTTGATGCTAAAAACATTCAGCCTTAAAAATTCAAATTTCAACTCGGATGGCACAGATTTATTTCCATATACATGCATCATTAGAAAATATCATTTATCTTCTCCTCCATCCTGCCTTATCTAGAAAATAAATCCCGATTGCGTAATCACTGCAGGCTGGAGTGAAAAAAGTTCTTGCTGCTTACAGGAGTAATCGCACTCAGAAAGACATGAAGTAATTAATTGCTGTTGTGTGTCTGTTCATTGCAGCGATTACGGAGATTATCAACCAAATATCGAACAGAGAAGATCTACCCCACCAATGTAGGGGAGAGAGAGGAGAACGTGAAGAAGAACAGATATAAAGACATACTGCCATGTAAGTCCTGTTTAACACACAAACACACACAACACAGATGAGTGGTAATTTTTCATCTTTTTTTTTTCTCCTGACAATACACATTTTCAGTTGTCCTACGCAACTGTATATTTTGTTGTCTTGATTTGTGGTTGGGTCCATAAAATGTTGTCCAGTTTTATCCAGAGCCCAAGGTGACGCCTTCGAATGTCTTGTTTTGTCCACAGCCCAAAGATATTCGGTTTACTGCCAGATAGGAGTAAAGCAACTAGTAATATACACCACAAAACACCAGTTTGGAAGTGAACCTGGGACCTTCTGGGCAAACCTGAACAAATTCAACAAAATTTAACAAAAACCTGGTCTAAATTCCCAACACATGCAGGTTTTGCACAGCTTGGCTTGTGGCCAGTTTTTCATTTAATCCTGGTAATTATGTAGATCACTATAAAAATTCAAACTAATTTCATAACCCACATTTAGATTTCCATTGCTGGGGTTCATTTTTGGAAACCTGCACCACTTCATTTTGTGTTATTGAGGTTGTTTGAAAATTGATGGCAATTTGTGGTTTATTTGGAAAGAAAACACCATTCTGCACACACTAACATGAAATTTTCTTTTACATGTAGATAATTTAAATATTGTGTAAAGCTTAATACTGTGACCTGAAAATAAACTGGCATATAGTTTATGAACATTAGTTACATCTCAGTTTTTTATTTGTTTTATTTTTGGCTAAAACAAAATTTGACCAAACACAAGACCTCCAGATATAATGTGCATTTTTATGCAGACGATTACGTTATATTGCAGACTCAGACTCAATAAATCAAACTCTCTCTTCATTGTTTGATTCTTTTTTTAATTAACTAATTAATTTATTTATTGCATCAGTGACAAATTCATACAAGTTGCTCTTTCAACATGCACTAACAGTTTTTTATTTTTTTGTTGTTGTGGAACAGATGTTAGTCTATTTAACTGTAGGACATTTAAAGCTAGGAGCTGTCTTCTCGTAAGTTGAACGCTTGGTCCTACATGTTACTTTTTGATGCGAAAAATATTCCAGTATTTTATTCCTCATTTGTACTCTGCTTCCCTGTATTGTGTGGAACCAAGTTTCAACCACATGGATAACCACAGAATTTGACTCTGGGAGATTGGATTGTGTAAAATACAGGGGCCAACCTGCTGTCACTGGATCCTCTCAACAGCTCAATGTGCAGAAGGATCTGGAGCAAATATGTCAAGACAAAAATGTCTGCTTTCTGTAAAACACATAGACAGTTTATTACAGTCAGATATGGGTCTGCTAAATGCTAATCAGCAGCAACTAAATATTTATGCAAGTAGGTTTTTTTCCGGTTTTGAGTGTTCTGTAAAGATTTGCTGACAACTATTTTTTATTTAAAAATGCTCTGTTAGAGAACCAGTTTGCAACAAGAAATCGATGGCAAAACATGTATATGTGCCTGTATCATTTAGAATTCAGACTAAAAAAATGGCCTTAAAGAATTTTGAATGCTTTTTTATGCAGCTGTGTATCGTAGACTCCCATTCACTCAAATGGTTTCAAATGTGTTGAAATATGTTCACGTCATTTAAGGTCCTGTTGTGTTGGTTTGTAAGATGAACTGATGATTTTAGGCAAAGCCTAAGGGCAACATCATGTGTCCTGTATTTTAAAGAAATTCTTCTATAGTACTCTTTTCTTACTTTGTCCATCTAGTGGAGCAGATAATATACATTTTATAGCAAAATCATGCAAATGCTGAAACAAACACCAAATTTGGCATGATATTCCGAAGATACAGTGCACTCAGAAAGTACTTTAAATATGGATTTCATGTTCTCCGGGCGCAGGAGTCACCAGCCTTGTTCCTGGAGAGCCCCTGCCCTGCAAATTTTCCACGTCTACCTATTTAAGTCACACCTGATTTTTTTTTTAAAGTGGTGTCTTCCAGCTCTTGACTGGGACTGACGTGGCTTCGTTTCTCAGAAACCTTACTTTTTGTGTTTTTATTTGTATCTTCTGAAAGACTCATCTAAATGTCTTGTGGGTATTTTTAGCTGCTAACTTTGATATGGATTTACTGTTGTCCTCTGTTTACTGGTGTCCCATGGTAGCTTGTTGCAAAACCTTTCTAAAATCATTTTTTCTTTCCTCCCTCCCCAGTTGATCACAGTCGGGTGAAGCTGGCATTTAAAACGACAAATCAGGATTCAGATTACATCAATGCTAACTTCATTAAGGTAATAAAAAAACCTGTTGAAAGTTATTTTGGATTGAAGTTTTTGAGCTACTATGTAGTTAGAATGTTTGATTTGTAGTGTTAGGAAAGTTTTTTTTTTTTTACTTTTTATTTATGATTTTTTTTTCAAACCAGAACATTTCCTGAGACAAGTACTAAAAATATACAATAATAATTAAATAACATCAAATAAAAATAGAAATAAACGTACACTGTATGTAATCATTGCTGCATATGGTACAAAGGCACATACGTACATCAATAGATACATATTATATAGTGCAATAATAAAGATAACGCACGCACACACAAAAAGAAAAAAAAAAAACAAAAACAAGGAGACATGAGAGAACAGATTAACTTCATGTCAGAATCAGTTCCCAAAACTTTTTCCACCCCTATACTTTAATGATGAAAATACTCTTTGACCATATACCATCTCTGGTTAAAAAGATCCATTTTCATTTGTAGTGATGCAGTCATTTTTTCCATTATATATACTTGCTTTAACCTGTGTTTCCATTCAGTTACTTCACATTTTTCCAATTAACAGTAATGATTTTCTTGGCAATCAACAGCAAAATGAGTAAAATATATCTTTGGTCAGCAGTGAAAGTGTCAACCGATGTAACGCAGAATAAAAAATCCCAGTATCTGAGGGGATTTCTCTTTGAACAATTTTCTCAATCTCTTCTTTAATATTTTTCCAGTACTCAAAGATGATTGGACAGTCCCAGATTATGTGTGTATGATCCCCTATTAGTGTTAGGAAAGTTGATAAAGTTATAATCTGAACATTTTATGTAAAATATAAATTTCTTAAATGGTTCCACTATTGTAATAATGATGATGCTGATGATGACTTTTATTCATGCAGCACTTCCAGGAAGTTTATTAAAGTGATGCATGATGTGTTGTCTAAGCATCATTGGCACGATGTAAACATGTACAGTATGAACAGGATGTGCAACGTATTGAGTATCACTTTTGTTGTTGTTTCTTTATACAAGAAAAAAACAGGTCATGTTTAATGTAAAGTCATGTACTCTAGTTTAAGGGTTCTTCTTGGAACCACTGAGGTTGTTGCTAATGATTAACGTGCAGGTTCCTCATGTCAACCTAACTGCAAACTGTCACCAAGTGCAAGTGCTTCCTTGTACCTGTCAGGAGTAAATTCTGTGGAAGGAGAATCCAGTAACTATGACCATGTGTGCTCTCCACACCATACAAATGCAACCTCAGAAGTATTGATATTATTGTAAGCTATTTTATTGAGTTCCCTCTTGGCAAAATGCTCTGAGACAATGCAAGTTTTCCACTGGTTTATGACTTTCATTGTGAAAGGTGAGTACAGACATCTGTCTGTCTTTTTGTGTTGTTTTTGACTATGAAAGAAGTTAATAGTCATTAATTACAAATGAATAAGGAACAGGTGAAAAACAAACAACAACAAAAAAATACTGTACATTGTAGCAAAAAACAAAATCATCAGTTGTAAGGAATTATTTCCGGATGATTTTGATCAAAAGTGGGTACTTTGTCAGCAGCTCCACATCTTGGTTTGGCACACATTTTGTGCCCGATGGAACTCCAAGGCCCGGTTTCATGAAGCAGTCTAGTCTTTAAGCTGACTAAATTAACCTAGTTGACTAAGGTTAATCGCCCAACACCAGCTGCCTAATCTTGGTTCACATCGACGGCTAAACTTGTAGATTATCCGTCTTATGTTAGTACGTTAGTACGTTACATTGGAATAGTGGCCTCACGAGTGCCCTTGCCAAGAAATGCCTCCAATGTGCAAGAGATTTTTTTACTTCCGGGTTGGGTTTTTATTGACTTTCGGAATATTGTCTGCTACCACCATGGCTGAGACGGACGGAAGCAATATCACTGTTGAACCTCGGCATCCATAAACCTCTCCAAAGGATTTTTCCAGTCCCAGAATGCACGCAAGTGCTCACTGCATTCTCTCCTACCTTCCTGCTCCATCAAGTGGTGGTACATGATAGCTGCCATTTTTGAGGTAAAACGCTGAAATTTTGTGGACTAAAATAAGATTAGCCTCCTCTGTACCAGGCTAAAAACTACAGTTGGCTAACGCAAAACTTTAGCCGACTAAGAGCTTTGTGCAACGACTAACATCAAAAGATTAATCGACTTAAGTGAGTTTAGTCGACTAAACACGATTAGACTGCTTTATGAAACCGGGCCCAGATGTACATAAGACTGGGTGTGGGTGGTCTTGAACCAGGAACCTTGTCACCATGCTATCTGAGATACTTTCTGCTGAATAAAATTAATTTTGCAGCATTTAAAAAATTATTTCATTTTCTATGCCAATGCATTTATCTATAAAATGGAGGTATTCAAATTTTCTGTCTCCCCACGTATCACAATATTGTGCATCCTTGTTATTACAAAGATAATCAAAATACATCCAAGGTTTATATCCCAAGCACTTGCACATTGATACAAATTTATTCAGTTTTATGCCGTAATTATGTACGTTCTGACTTGTCCCTCCAGGGTATGGATGGCCCAGAAGCCTACATTGCAACTCAGGGTCCGCTGCCAAATACTGTCATTGACTTCTGGAGAATGATCTGGGAGTACAACGTAGCTGTGAGTATGACTCATCAGATGGAGGAAAAGTGGGAAGGTTGGCTTGATAAATACCGTAGGAACACAGGAGGAAGTTGAGACGGCAGACGTCCTTCCACATTACTGAGGGGCCAGGAAGTGAAAGATATTGATTTTAAAAAGAGAAGGAAAAATAGCTTTGTCTTTTTTTTTTTTTTTTTGCAAATCGGCTTAGCAAGGGCAGCCACGAGATGTGTTCTTCCTGTCCAATGTCGTGCCTGTTTACCACAATGTTTTGTGCTTTAATCTATTAAATGTACATGTGTTGGATTTGTAAAATGACTTTTTGCTCATTGTGAGTGGCGTGTGCGCTGTTAAAAATGGAGAGTAAAAAAAAACTTTCTAGAAGCATTTGTGATGAGGTTTTTTTTTTTTTTTCATTTCAAATCACCGTTCTGTCTGATGTAGCGTTTAGGATAATGTGACATTTTCACATTAAACTTAAAACAAAAACAAAACAGCGTGCCATGAATTAGTGTGCACTAGTTACAATATTAGTGATTGAAATGTACATTTGGTAGTTTATTAAAATGTCTTTTTTTTTTTTTTTTACAAGTAATTAAGAGGCAGATGGGGACTGCTTATGTTTGAGCCAGATGGACAGATAAGAGTGGGAGGGAGGGAGTTAGCTGTGATTAGAGGTAACAAGCTCTGTGAACTGTTTGAGATATCTGCTGAGATAATTACTTGTGGTTGAATCTCTGGGAATGATTTGAACTACAGATGTGAGCATGTAAAAAATGATCACAATGGCAAATTCTTGCACCTTTCGTAAGTCTGTCCTAATTCTGTGGAATGAAAATGATGAAGAAGTCCAGCAGCTCTCCAACTGCCTGCACAGATGATTCAGGTTTTTCTTACTTTATGGACAACTTGTGTTGGACTTCATTTCAGTAACTTCTGCACTGTGTAAATAGACCAAACCAATCATGTTGGAAATGCAGGCTTGGATGGGAGTGAGTCTAAATCGTGATTGTGTGCTTCCTGTTTGTGTCTCTGCAGGTTATTGTGATGGCTTGTCGAGAGTTTGAGATGGGCAGGGTAAGGCAGAGACATTTAGACCCTCTGTGCATGTTTATGTCAGTGTTACAGTACAAATCTTGTAGGTTTTTTGTTTTACTTTTTTGAAAGACTCGTAATTGAATTTAAAAACCTGCCGAACAGACCTTAAAGAACTTAAAGCTGTACGGCCTTTCAAATTTCACTAAACTGACCAAATTCAATTTCTGCAGAAGCCAAGCATAATAATGTTGGTTTATTTTTTAAACGTGTTGCATAACTACAGCTCATTTTAATGATGAGAACATATCGACCTGGAGACCGTATGCCATGGCAAATATTTTATTTTCATTTTAACTCTCTCTGCAGGAGGACACGTGTGCATGCATGCATGCGTGAGGTCTTGAAATTACTGGAAGTTACCTTTGCCATCACCTGATGCACATGCACGGGTGTGCACGCTCACATATATCTTGTAAATCGCTACAGAGGTGTTGTCTTTTTACAAAAACAGCATCTTTAGATTTTGAAGTGTTTATTTCTTGCTAACTTTTGCAAAATATATGAGAAACATATTAGATTTATACAGAAACAAGAGCAATCAGAGTTATCCACCCATCCAAATTTGGATCACCTCCAAAGTGTAATGGACTCTTCCATGCCCCAATATTGATCTGTGGTGAAAATTTTGTCAAAGTCCATGCTGTAGTTTTGATGTAATCTTACTAAAAGACAGGCAGACAAATAAATAAATATACACTGATAATTTTATTACTTCCTTGGCAGACGTAATAAGCGTCTTTGGAGCGTTTTCTGCCATCTTGGATTATTTTGTTGCAGCGAACAGCCAGCTGATGTCGTGCCTCTCCACTTTGATTGGCTGTCACCATGTGCTTCCTAGCATCCCTTGCACAAGTCGGAGTGGGGGAGCACGTGATCTATGGCGTTGCGATCATAGACTACTTCTTCTTCTTCTATGTCTTTCGGCTGTTCCCGTTAGGAGTCGCCACAGCAGATCAATCGTTTCCATCTCACCCTGTCCTCTGTATCTTCCTCTGTCACACCAACCACCTGCATGTCCTCCCTCACCACATCCGTAAACCTCCTCTTTGGCTTCCCTCTTCTCCTCCTGCCTGGTGGCGCCATCCTCAGCATCCTTCTCCCTATATACCCTGGGTCCCTTCTCTGCACATGTCCAAACCATCTCAATCTCGCTTCTCTGACTTTGTCTCCAAACCGTCCCACCTGAGCTGTCCCTCTGATAGAGTATCATAGGTAATTCAAGGCTGTCTGTTCTTTTGAAATTTCCCCCTTCCGGTGACCTATTTATTAATTTTTTTTAGGCAACTCAAATTTTGATCATATTGGCAATGTAATATTATGACTCCCCAATTAAAAGGCAAATAAATAAACTTATAGTGGTGCCAAAGAGAAGTCTTTTTATGACTTAAATCTTTAAAAACCCAAAGGCTGTACACTTTTAATTGAACGTTGGGTCACTGACCACAAAAAGAAATATTTTCTTTCATAAAATATTTTTTGATGTGGATTGCCCTGTCTTTAGTTCATTTGGAAATAAATATGGCCTGGGTGCAAAATTCCTTTAACGCCCGAGTTCCTGGATTCAAAGGAGGACAAGAATAAATGACATGAAGTTGCTGACTTTCCAGAAGGAGATTTGTAACAGTTCACATTAAAGACAAAACATTACATTTTCAAATAAACAAACAAACAACACTGTTTGGGCAGGGTTTTATTTGTTTTTGCTTTGGTCTGTTCTTGTGTGTTTGACATGGCATCCGTGTGTGTGTGTGTATTTGTGTACTTCATACATGAAGTTGTTCTTTCTGTGCAAAATGTGGTTGCAAGGGAATTTGTTTCTGCAAACAAAGTTTATGCGCTCAGGAATCCCTGATGACTGTCTGATGTTTGCTTCTTAACCAACCTTAACTCTTCTTCTTCTTCTTCTGTGGTTAGAAAAAGTGTGAGCGGTATTTCCCTCAGCTCGATGAACAGCCTGTGAGTTTTGGCCCTTTCAGAATCTCCTGTGTAAGTACATAAAGGTGTAATATCACAGCTGTGTCCAGTATGTGTGAATGAGAAAAGGGGATACATTTTGTGCCGAGCATATTTTTACCAAATGACTTTGTGTTGTTGTTTTTTAGGAAACCGAGCAGGCCAGAACAGATTATTTTATCAGGACTCTCATTGTGGAGTATGAGAATGTAAGTTTCTGGAATTTCTGCTCACTCTTGTCTTTTGTGCTGTATTAATTGTATGACGACACTTATTTTCTTTCGTGGAGTCTAACGTTTGCACTTTTTGCTTCTACCTTTCTACTCTGATTTGATGTTTGAATGCACCTCTTATTGGTTTTACACCCCCATACTGTCGCACATGCATGTTGTTGGATTATCGTTCTGTGTGTCAGTGATCGGATTTGGACAAAACTTGGTGGAATGTGTGCAGGTCACCTAAGGACTTGATTTTGAGAAAGATGAATTTAATTCAATTTCAATTTATTTCATTTATATAGCGCCAAATCACAACAAAGTTGTCTCAAGGCGCTTCACACAAGTACAGTCTAACTTTGCCAACCCCTAGAGCAAGAAGACAGGCAACAGTGATAAAGAAAAACTTCCTCTGAAGATTTGAAGAAGAAACCTCAAGCAGACCACACTCAAAGGGGTGACCCTGTGCTTGGGCCATGCTACCAACACAATAGACAATACAGGAAATTATACAGAAGATTTTGGGAGTCCATGCTGGTGCACAGGACGGGAGGCCTGCAGAAGACAACACCCACTGCCATCTCTGGATGAGCCGCACCTTAAACAGAGAGAAAAAAACAAACAAAATCAGGCGGCAAAGAGAGAACAAATACAGTATAATTTGTCAGCATTAAGCAACAAGAAAAACGAGAAATCTTAAGGTGATCACCGGCCACTAGCCCTAAGCTTCACTAAAAGACCCAGGCTTTCGATAAAGTTGAGGCCGCGGCCCACTCTGTTTCCTCATGAAATTAACTTAAAAGGGTAGAAAGCATAGATTTGGTCCAGTTCTTACATATACCGTGCCCTACAAAAGTATTGGGCTGCTTAATATTTCACACATTTTAATTTGTTTATGCCATTTAAAATACAAAAAGCAAATCCTGCTTCTAAGTGTAATAAATTCTAAAAGATTCTTCCTTAAACTCCGACTCGAAGCAAATCTCTACAAGTTGATATAAATTAATCTCTGTTTGAAAAGCCAAGTGGCCTCTGTGTGCCTTACGTGCGTGTACCTTTGATCACGGAGATCCTGGGGAGAGTTGACATTTACCATTTGGTATTCTTGTATTTTGAGTCAAAGATGAATGTTGCCCAAACGGGCCGCTGATAGACTAATATTTTTGGAGAAATTACGGAACAACAGTGAACAATGGACGTTGGTAGGTGCATTCTGGACTCTCTCACGATTCCAAATCATTATAGAAACTTTGCATAATTTATTACCACCCTTGAAAAATGTCAGCTACCTGTTTTCTAAACACTGCCCAATCTAGAGCCCGTGGATTCCCACAGGCAACGCGCTAGTTAAAAATATAAAAAGCAAGATGATGGATTGCGTAAGTAATGGGGCACTTTGGTATAACAGCTGTAAATAATCAGTTTTATTACCAGTTTTCTTCAGATAAGTCAGGGGATGGATACATGAACATTCCCAAGTCACTGAATATGTCTTGGACTTTATTTACATCAGTATGGCAATCTATTGTAAATCTGTGTGGAGTAGACCGTTCTCAAAAACTGAGTGACTGTGCAGTAAGGATGAGAATGAGGAAAGCCACCAAGACACCCAGACAACCCAGAATAAGTTATATGCTTCTCTGGCTGTGATTGGAGAAATTATGCAGAGTGCATGTTTTGCATTTTGTATCCCCAATTATACAGCGTCATGATGAAGTGGTATAAAGGAGTTTTTTCTTAAAACAAAGACCGGAAAGTTTAGCCACAATTTGCCAGAAGATACAGCTGAGATGCAAGCCTAGATTTGATGTTTTGGTGAAAGAAAATGCTCCTCTACACCACTTCATCTTTGAAATGTCAGACTCCTTTAGAATTGCTTTTATATATAAAGTTACCTTTCCAACTGGTGGCCATAACTGTTTAACTCAAACACTTTGGAGCTGTTTAGGATATGAGTGTTCCTTCTTGTGAAAAAACAAAGATTCTCCTGTGTCTCTCTGCAGGAATCCAGGAGGATAACTCAGTTCCATTATATGAACTGGCCTGATCATGACGTCCCCTCCTCCTTTGATTCTATACTTGATATGATCGGCCTAATGAGAGAATACCAAGAGAATGATGACATCCCTATATGTGTTCACTGCAGGTAGGTTTGTACAGCTCCTATTGTGCTGAGACACCCGTATACATACACCCACAGGTAAGCAACAAGCTGAAATATTGGTAGTATCACATTAAATGCATTTGGTACCTGTTTGATAACAGTTTGTTAGCTTCTGTCACTTACATTGTGTTCCGCTGTCATATAAAATATGGCAGCCCATACTTCCTACTTCTTGTATTTACTCTTTGACTGTATTGACCTGTACTTAATTTAATTTCCCCATTGGCATTTAGAGAAATAAAGGCAAAAACAAAGAAAGCAAAAATACATTCTATCTAAATTGATGGATCCAGAAAGTACGTGTATTTTTGTGTATTTCAAGGACAAGGAATCAAATAGCCATGTTGTGTGTCATGCAGACTGTATTCAGGAGGATGATTCTGCATCAAAACTGAGTTTTGTGTGTGTTCCTGAACTGAATTGAATCATTCATGAGGCTGCCAGTGGTTTTCTGAGTGGAGACAGTAAGAATGTGCAACAGGTGGTCAGTAGAATTTCAACACAACAGACAAACGTTGCTGTTGTATTGTAGACTCAGCTCCGACAAATACAGTTAAACGCCCTTGAAAAACACAAGATAGGTTTTTCAGATGGAAAAACTGCAAATTTATTTGATTTGTAAAGAACTGGACTTTTGGGCCATCCAGGATAAATAGCTACTGTGCTGCTGTTTAGTATTTCCCACATTTGCAAGTCCTGGCTCTAGCATTGGCAATTTTCAGTTGACTGCAGCCAAATTACTCAACACAAGATGTTAACGTTGCAGTAATAACAGGTTACGACTAAACATTTACAAGAATCACACCCATCTATGCCCAAGTTTATTGGAAAAACTTAGGGCTCAGTCACACCGGTAGACACAACATTGTCACAACTGTCACAGAAAAAGTTGGTGCCGGTGATGAATCGCGGGCTGAAAAGAAGTCGTAGAGCGTATCCTGAATAAGTTCAAAATACGCTTGGTGACTCTTGAGATGTTAGAATGCGGCGCCTGGTTTTAAAGAAGCGTACCACAGTGGTGCCACAGAGATGTTTGTCACCAAATGTCACAATGATTTTGGAGGGGATAAACAGATTTACAACATGTGCATGACAGTCCTGCCACAGTCATGTAACAATTGCGCCACTATCATGCATTTGTCGTGCCACAGTGCCTTTGTCATCATCACAAAACAGTCTTATGTGACTGCACCTTTACTTTGTTGCCAAAACATCGGCAACTATACTCTTGCGGAGACTGCGAAGGAGACTGTTGTCAATTCTCCCAAATCACCGACAGTCTTACCTCTGCATGACTGAGACTTTACTGATGCACCTGTCAAACATGTCCCATTGTCAAATTAACATCTGCTAGTTGGAACAGATGCAATATAGGAAAAATAAAGTGGCATATGCAGATTGGCTTCTAGGCTGTATTAAGTTCAAGAAAGTGGCCTCAAAGATGAATGCCATTTCCGTGAACCCTTCAAATGATGAAGTAGTTATCCTATAAGAAGAAGTAGTAAATGCGATCCAGACCCTTGAGACCCATTGGTGCTGGTGCTTATCCCCGAATACTACAGTGTGAAGCAGATGAGTGTCTACAACTTTACCCGGACTGGGTTCCTCCCCATCCATTGGGCAGACTGAGGCATTGCAGACGAAGTGTCTTTTCCAAGGACACCGACAGGTAGCATGACTGGGAATCAAACCCTGGCCTACGTATCGGTACCCCAAGTAGTCGATGGCAGCACTGTAAAAGCAAAAACTGGCAGACTGCAGATGTCTAATTTTGTAATTTTGGTCCCTCTGCTGCACACGTGTGTGTGTGTGAGTGAGCGCACGTGCGTGCGCACACACTCAAGCGGTTTGTGTGTAATGGAGTGTAATGAGCAGCCTGAGGCCATTTCCTGGTTCCTGTGTTACCCAGCAGGACTTAAAGCCATCTGTGCAGATGCAGGAGGGTTGATATTTGTATGTTTGGAGGACCGGAGCTTGTTAGACGAGCACAAGGCTCTCTGACAGCGTGAGATAAAAATTTTATGGTTTGGCGTGAGCGGGCGTTAGACATGATGTCACGTAATCTCATTTAGTGTAAAGCTCCTGTCTCCATGTTGTCTGGACAGAGCGTTTGTACAGACACATGATTGATGGTTTTTCTGTCGTCTTTTGAGGCCGTGCACCTCCTCGGGAACAGCGAGTGTGTGTGTGTGTGTGTGTTTTTTTTTTTTTTATAATAGTGGATTTGTTACTGCAGTAAGGATGAGCGTGTGTTGAACTGATTCTCTGTGGTTGTACAGTGCAGGCTGTGGGAGGACGGGTGCTATCTGTGCTATTGACTACACGTGGAACCTACTGAAAGCTGGGGTACGTCAGCGTGCACACTCCTCTGCTTAGCTGTGGAAATATACACACATTCCACACAGCACACTGACTGCTGTAATCACCCTGAGTACAAGAGCTACAATTACACAGCAAAGTGCAGCTACAGTTAATTCTGTTTGTGTTCATCTCTCTGTTTTTTTTTTTCTTTCTCCATTTAAAGAAAATACCAGAAGATTTTAATGTGTTCCGGTTGATTCAAGAAATGAGGACGCAGCGACATTCTGCTGTTCAGACAAAGGTTTGTTGTTGCAGTTTTAATTTGTCTTTGTACATTTGGAGTTCTGTCAGGAAGGACATCCGGCATAAAACTTGTGCTAATTCAGAATCCATACCTGATCCGCTGTGGCGGCCCCAAAGCAAAATGACACTAGCGCAAAAAAGCTATTCATTCAGTGGAAAAAAAATGTGACATTTTTACTTGTTCAAGCTTCTCAAAGGTGTTAATTTTTCATATTTGACCCTTATTATCATCTTTTCATCCGTCTTCGTGTGTGTGTCTGTACGTGTGATGACATAAATACGCTGTCCGCTGGATGTGACTACTTGGGCTAAGTGATGTACATCATTTTGATGGTAGTGATACATCATGGGATGGACCACAAGCCTACTGAAGATTGGCCATGTTTACTTACTACCAGGTCATCTTGCTTAGTAATGATGTAAATGCAACACCGTCTGACTAAACTACAGGAGGTTCGTAACTGGAATGTCAGTGATGTTGGGGTGGAGAAGAAGCATATTGTAGGTTGGTGGGCTTGACCTACTTTTCCCGGGAATATACGTCACCATTCATTCACCAGTCTTGAGGAAGTTTCAAAGTGTGATATGTTTATTTGGGGTAAAATAGGAGTGACCGATTTTTTTATTTTTTTTTTTGCTGTTCCTTAAAAGCAGAGAAAATTCACTGATAAAATACAGCTGGGAAGATAGACTGTGCTGTAAACTAACCATTGATGCATATCAATGAAAATAAGATGCTCTTACAACTGAAATATCTGCCTCCGAAAGTTGGCATTTAAGCAGAATTCATCCATCATCGACGATTTCATAAATGCTGCCATTGACACAATTGTAACCAATTAGAAAAAAAATCCCCAGATCGCTTGCAGAACTGCTGTGACGTAGGATGAGCACAGAAAGCTACACATCACGGTACACCACCTACAAACAGATCTGCATTTCCACACTTACCTAATTCTGTCAGAGAGGCAAGTGCACGAGTTTTCACACATTTGTGGCAGCGTAGACACTCATTCACCTGCTTCAGCCATGTATGATCACAGCGTTTGCATTGACACCAATGCGTGTTGCTAATCCGTTGTTCCTCCTCAGCTTCAGGATCTGACGAGCTTGCTTTTTCTTCTGATTCATCACGAAAATCATCTTCCTCTGGCCTTGGTTCAAACTGATTTGGCTGTAAGCCACCAGAATGTGCGAGGAACTCCTACTCACAACCTTCTGATTCGCTATCTGACACCGTGTTGTTTGCGGATGTTGATTGCCGCTTATGTGCTTTGCCTCTTCTATACTGAAGAGCGACACTGGCAGAGTTTTGACCCTCTGTGCCCATGTGACGTCACACATCGCTTTTATAGCCGACGGCATGGCCGCCTGCTGGTGGCTTTAGACCAGCCACACAAAAACGGTAATGACTTTAACATAAATGATCACACATGCCTACAACTTTTCATATGGGCTCTCAATATCATAATCTACCAACCCAATCATAAATTACATTAACTTTTCCATTCCTTTAAACAACCCAACTGTATAGTACATTTAATTAATATATATTCTCAATTAATCATTTATTTTGAATCACAACTCATCTGTGGTTTTGAAACACACACAATAATAATAATAATAATAATAATAATAATAATAATAATAATAAAATCAAAATTGCTCCATTTATTTTAGCCAGAAATTCTGATAATAGAGATTGTCAGATTTTCAAATTTCCAAATGTATTTAAACTAACCATGTGCACTAAATGCTTCTGCTACAAAAATAAACAACGCAAATTTATGCTCAAAATAGGGATATACCATCCAAACCACTTTATTCTGCATCTTCCATTTAAATTACTGTCAAAAATAAACTACTTACTCTGTCCAAATCCATTAAAATGCTGTTTCCTTAGAGGTGCAGCGAAAACTAAAGCCACAGTGAGTAAATATGTGATGGGAGCTCATAAATAAATAAGGCCTCAAATTTTGGGGGATTTGAGAAGGTTAGACTTTGTTTTAACTGTTCTAAGTCAAATATAAACTGGTCTAATTAAGCTAAGTTTTAGCTGTTTTTTAAGCGAGCTGGTTAGCTGGTTTGTACGGGCTACATTTGAGATAAACTGGTTTTGGCTGTTGTCTGAAAAAATTTAATAAATGAATAAAAGATGTTTTCTTGGTTTCTGAGCAAATGGATCTTGTTTTTAACAGTGATCTGAGTGATTAATAATAATTGTTAGATCATTGAGCATCCATTCAGTGTGTAATTGTGCGTTACTTTGCATGACTGGAAGACATAATTAAATTAAATCGGTGCTTTTGTCCTGATGACATTGGCGCTGTAAGGCTTCAGTTTACGTTTTTGTTTGTCTTTTAACTCCTCTGCTTAAAGTCTTTCTTCCTCTGACTTTCTTTTTTCTCTCTCTTCTATCTAGGAGCAGTACGAGCTGGTTCATAAAGCCATCGCTCAGCTTTTTGAGAGGCAACTACAACTACTGGAGAGCCCCACCAGCACACAGATACACGACGGCATGGTGCGACACACACACACACACACACACACACACACACACACACACACACACACACACACACACACACACACACACACACACACACACACACACACACACACACACACAGTGTGTTGTCTGGTGTTGAAGAGAGACAGGATGTAGCACACAGAGAGGGGAAAAAAACCAAATAATTAGTCACAGGGGAGGTAGCGGGTAGGAGGAATAGAAGACAGGCTTTCAGAAAACTCAAACAAAGATACAAAAAGTTGCACAATGTGCCTGTGAGAGTTTTGCTGAGGAGTCTCAGAGGGCAGTATGGCGTTCGACACATTTTGAGGTTTGAAGGAGCTAAAAAGATTTCACTCTGTCATTCGTATCTCAGTGACTTTGTTCCTCTGTCACACCCGTCT
Organism: Thalassophryne amazonica; assembly: GCF_902500255.1. Classification (NCBI taxonomy): domain Eukaryota; kingdom Metazoa; phylum Chordata; class Actinopteri; order Batrachoidiformes; family Batrachoididae; genus Thalassophryne; species Thalassophryne amazonica. The sequence continues at coordinate 26,938,574 of NC_047124.1, forward strand.
CAGACCACACACACACACACACACACGTGCGCATGAACACACAGTGTCCTTAATTCTCAGTGTTCTCTCTTCCTGTGCCTTTACAAGCGCAACAATCCCAATAATGCAGTCCCCCGAAGGATAGCTCGACTATAACTGCAGAGTCTGACTTGGACAAACGATAGAAGTAAACTTGTCAAGTTTTAACTCTGTGCAACACTGAGGTGTTGAACGTGACCGAATGAGAAATGCACTTGAACCATGTTTTAGCAATTGGCTAGGTATGAATCAACATCCTGAAACAGAACAGATTGGATTTGTGGAATGAATGAACACACACATACGCAACTGGCTCCTGCCAGTGCAACGGAGCAGTGACTCTACTCCGAGCTTCTCACCTTATCTCTAAGAGAGACACCAGCCACCCTCCTGAAGAAACGCATTTCGGCCACTTGTACTCGCGATCTAGTTTTTTTGGTCATAACCATAGGTGAGAGTAGGAATGAAGATTGACCAGTAGATCGAGATCTTTGCCTTTTGGGTTTTTTTGCAATACCGTCCCTGCTGCGTCGATTGTCTGGCCAATCTCACACTCCATTGTCGCCTCACTCGTGAACAAGACCCCGAGGTACTTGAACTCCTTCACTTGGGGCAAGACCGCATTCCCTACCCGGAGTAGGTGATCCATCGGTTTCCTGCTGAGAACCATGGCCTCAGGTGCTGATCCTCATCCCAGCTGCTTCACACTTCACTGTGAATTGATCCAGTGAGTGTTGGAGGTCACAGGCCAATGAAGCCAACAGGACCACATCATCTGCAAAAAGCAGAGATGATAACCTGAGCACACCAAACTGAAGAAATCCCCCGACTTCTCCATGGTTACTCCGAACTCCTCACACACCCGCTACTTTGCTTCCCTCACAGCAGAGGTTGCCGCCCTTCGGGCTTGTCGATACCTTGCAACTGCCTCCGGAGTCCTCTGGGATAACAGCCATCCGACTGAAGGACTCCTTCAGTCGGATGGCTTCCTTGACCACAACTTGATCAGTCATAAGCAAACATACCCTTTCATGCATTGTTAAAGGAAGTGTGTATCCGCATAACCACAGAACTTTAATGGGTTCTTCTACGCCACTGGTTCTTCCAAGCCTCACCCTTATGTTGTGAACAATGAAGCCACCTGGAAGATGAAAAAGTTGTAGTTCTTTGACTGGCTGCAAGTTGTTGTGTGGTTAATAATCTGAACAGGTCATTCAAGATGTCTGTGCACCAGTATTTCTATTTTCGTGTTATTTAATTGTGTATGTCGGCGGTGTTAGCAATTTTACCAGCTATCTGTAGCTTGCTGATCCCAGGTACGATTAATCCACGATTACTGTGGAACTAAGCCGCTCTTCATTTTTAATACTTGCACCAAGGCCAACTGTCATGAAATCCACCGCAGAGTCCACAGAACTATGCTTTAAGAAAACACCAGAACCTTTGTTAGCCTTTGTAGCTGTTAGTTCAGTAACTCTGAGATGGGACCTTGTTCGAGCTTCATTCATCAGCCCAGGTCATGCAGGGTCTTGTCCACACTCCACCTCTTTACTCATTTACGGGTTGGCCAGGGCGTAGCCGGCGTAAGCACGGCCAAGACGGCAACACTCAGAACTGCACTTTTTGAGCTTCAAAACTGCTCTTCCAGGACTCTTCATAAAATCAGCAGGTGACGTCACGGAGGGTTTGTCCAGTATATCCACAGTCTGTCTATCTTGTTGGTTAGTTTGCGAGACATGTAGATGTATGATGTGTGTCAAGTGGACAGACAGAAAAGCAGATGGGAGACGGGCTCAAAGACGGAGGAAATGGTGAGACTGTGAGGGAGAGCATTGGCAGAAACCCATGAGCTGACTTCCTGCTTAGTTAGGAAGCGCTGATGACGTCAGCCTTTTTCCCACAATGCTCTCAGAGTCTGAGAATAGGCACATGTCCATTGGGAAGTAGCGACTATAGCAACGGTTAGACATAAACATGTTTACATCTCTGCACGAGGAAACACCGAAAGACAAGACATTACAAAAAACTACTATTATCTCTTAGTATCCTCAAAATGGAAATAAATATAAATAAACTTTGCATGTCTTTATAAACTTTGCACTTGCTACATTTGTTTTGTGCTAATGTCTGTAACCTTTGGTCGGTTATCACCCCCAGTCCAGAACACACACACACTTGGTTTACACACCATTATCAGTGTGCACACTGACAGTTAACTGACTCAGTCTATCTAAGCACTGAGTCATGTCCAGTCTTGTATTGTTACTGACTCGTACTCCCACGTAGGTGCTGTTAAAAAGCAGGACGAACAATGAACCTACACATCCTACATGTGTTTCTCTGCTAACACACAGCTGCAATTGTTTGCCACATCAAGCGGACTTTACAGGATGACGTAAATGTAGATTTTGCATGTTTTACACCAGACACAACTCCAGTGCATCTTAAGAAAGGAACACAGTTAGTTGGTCTTGAACTAGGAACCTTACACTTGTGTATGTGCTGCCTGCATTTGCTTTGCTTTGCTGTTGCTTTCAATAAATGATGCATCAGCACAATGGGAGGCAGTAAAATTTCCACTATAAAAAACAGTCCGTAAATCTAATATCCTAACTCATAACTCAAGGCAGATCTGCAGTCTGGGCTACAGGTAGTTGGGCGGTGACACATGCTGCCTGTGTACACCATCATAATGGAGTTAAAATGAAGCAATCACAATATGCTTGTTTTGTTGACTTTCAGCTTTAATTCAAGGGGTTTAACAACAATATTGCATAAATCCACTTTCAAAGTCGATAGGTAACTGGACATCTACGTATATTATAATAGCCAAGTGGACTCTGTGTGTGTGTTTGGCTTTGATCACGCAAAAACCAGGGAGAGCTGACATTTACCGTTTGGTATGCTTGTGTATTTTGGGTTGAGGATGAATGCTGCGAAAATGGAAAGTTGATGGGACTAATATTTTTGGAGAAATTGGCAATTTTAGCTAACTAATAAACAGTGGATGTTGTGCTGCAAAGTGGAGTTTGAGTTTTGGGGGTTTAAACGTTATTATTGTGGTTCATGTTAGTTTAACAGTGTTGTTCGTGTTATTGATTTATTGTGATTTTGTTGTTCACTTGGTTTAGTCAATTAAGTTATGTTACCATTACCATGATTAAGTTCAATGTCATGTTGCTGACACCATGAGTGAAATATGTTTTGTTTGATTTCCACCCTGCTTGTGTCTAAAATTAGAAGCACCTGCATGCGGTAAAGACAAACAGCTGTGCGTGCGTGCAACTTTGATCAGGGACAAACAGAGCACAGCTGACATTTGCTGTTTGGTATGCTTATATATATATATATATATATATATATATATATAGTTGAATTGGTGAGTGTCAGTGCTCAACTTCATTTCATACCTCTGTTACTGGGCACGTCCAGAATGTTTTGTCCAGTACATGCGAGTGGTTTTTAATGGAAATGTGATCGGACAGAATGTTTTGTTCGATATGAGCGAATATACGGTGTTTACTACATGGCAAACCACACAAAAGCACTGGGACTTCTGCTTTTTTCCGGTGAGTGTTAATATCCAGTTTATACAATGACTGTTTAGGTGAGTTTTACTGTATTATATTTAATACAAATGATCACCTTTATAGCTCATTTTCTTTACATAAGTCAGGGAATGAATGCATGAAACTTTCAAGTGACTAAATGTGTTTTGAAGTTCATTTATATAAAGCAGTTCTCAAAAAACTGTCCAAGTGAGGGAAGCCACCAAGACACCCATGGCAACTCTAAAGGAGTTTCAGTGTCTGTTATTGGAGAAAGTGTGCATAGAGTAACTTTTTCCTGTTGCGTCAGAAGTTGTCCAGCTTCATGGTGAAGTGGAGCAGCAAAACAAAACACAAATTAACCCCTCAAGCTAAATCTACACTTAATCTTCCCTTAAACCTAAAGTTAACCTTGCAGAGGTGAACATTTGGGAGAGATTAAATAGCAGTCCCTGCACTTGCTTCCCAGCAAGAAGGTCTTCTGTTCAAGTCCCTGTTCTCAGTGTACATCCACAGTTGTGTCAGGAAGTGCTTTTTATTTTTAATCCACCAGCAAATTTGCTGTTTGTTGTCCAGACATTTGGATCTTAGAGAGGGTTTTGTCAGCAGTCTTTAGGGACACAAATAAACTACAATGCAATACTCATCCTCCAGTTATCAGAGTGAAGAGAAACCCAATTTACTGAGTCACCGGTAAAACGAATGCAGAGAGGAAGCGAAAACATCTGCAGGGAGGCGAGTGGTTTCTGTCAGAACCAATTTTCACCATTTAGAAAAGCACTTTTTGTTCTACCGCACCCCCAGACGTAACCGACGTAGATGAAGTGTTGGTAAAGAGGAGCCAAAGGAGGCAGAGCCAAATACTAATAATGTCCACTGTGGAGACACATCAGTGTTTATTTACGCTGGAGGAAAACTGCAGTTATCAAGTCAAAATGTGTGTTTGTGCAGAATTCATTGAGGCAGGCTCACAAATGCTGTAAGCTGTGTGCACACAGAACAAAATCACATCAGCTCGCAGGTGCTTTTGGATTAAAGTGGTAATAAACGCACAAAAATATGGAAATGACCAACATCATCCTTGAGTGTAATAAATGCAATTAATAAAGGGTTGATGATCAAATTCGAAGTGGTCGCAGATATTTTGCAGGTTTGTGCTGGATTAGATTTTTGAGGACTTCCTGCAGAGGCGTGGTGGCATTGGAACGTGCTACTTTTACGCGTGTGTCACGTGTGCCGTTTTTGTTTGCTTGTGTGCTCAGGATGAAAGCAGTCTGGACAAAGCAGGCCAGCAGTCAGATGAGGACAGATGGGACACGCCGCCTCCGAAACCTCCTCGCATCCGCAGGTATGGCACTTTTAATGGGTTTGTGTGTGAGGGAGGACGCGATCACATGAATTTGTCTGAAATAGCTCTCAAAAGTGTGCCGTGTTTTCATAAGTCGTGATGTTTTTACTAGTTTGGGAGGGCCTGCGACTTGTGTGTCAGAAAATTGGGGTGTAATTGTACACAAAAATTACAGCTCAGTATGTCTTCGGTGTTCCAAAATAAATGTGACTTATGCTTCGGCACAAGGTATAGTCCAGAAAATACGGTCAACACTTTAGTCATTCTAAATATCCATTACAGTGAAAAATTGTTGCACATTAAACATCAGTGTATTCTGGAGGTGTGGCCCGTGCTTTTAGAAACATCACCTCTGTTACTGGTTTCTTCTTTGCTGGTGTTTGGCTGTTAATGCACCTTTTTTTTAGGGATCATTTCACAAGACTTTGCAGTAATTTGCAGCAGCACCTTGTGCTAAATGTGCCGCAGCCTTAGGCGAGTAGAAACGGAGCTGTTAACGTCGTTGATCTCGAACTCGTTTTCCACTGTGCATTTCTCTGCTGTCCTTCCTCTCTGTCTTTGCTTTTGTTTCTTTATCTCTTCTCTGTCTACCGCTTCATGAGTTGCAGCGCTCATTTCTTCTCCTCGTCTTTTCTCCACGGCGCAGCCAGTGGGTTAGAGGTCACGATGCGCGGAGAGTCACACATTAATTAATGATACTTCAGTTATACTGTCCCGATTGTCACCAAACCTGGTATATGCATTATACATCATGACCCAAAGAGCACGTTGATTTTGGAGTTCAAAGGTCAAATGCAGTCATGGGGTAATCACAATCTGTAATCGTATTCTATTGTAATCATTACATTTTTTTCATGAAAATTAGATAAGGTATGTCTTCTATAATACATTCCAATTCTAAGGTAGAATTATACTAGTGTGTACTAAGGTATATCTAAAAAAGAAGAGTAGAATAGAATAGATAGAGCCACTTAGGTGCCTGGTCTTGAGAACCAGGGATGGTAGGTTGAAAAGCTTTTTTATCCAATGGGAACTCTCCCTACCCACTTAAGCGGCTCAAGAAAATGGACAGCATGTATATAAGTGACATTTGCACAATAAGGGTAATAAACAACATATACAAGAAATAAAGTTACTACATAATTTTATAGAAGTTAGCTTATAAAACCTAAATATTAATACAGGAGAAGATAGTAGTATACGTATACCTAGTCTGTAGACTAGTAGGAAAATTAAATAATAGCTAGTAGGCTAAACTATAAATACGGTTATTTTATTATAGAAACAGAAGCTATGATGTAATATGTTTTAGGTATCTATCTAAAGTTCACCCAGCTGGCTTACTATAGGAAGACAAAATACATCTATATGCTGTCTAACGGAAACCCCAAACTTAGATACTATATGTAGACATTTATTAAAGAACACATAAACTGAAGAATCATTAAAAATCTACACCATATAAAAATGTAAATCACGAAAATAAGCTATCGCTAGGTGAGCTACCCTTAATTTTTTCATGTAATCTGAAATTTTGTTTACCAAAACAGATCATTGTAATCATAATTTAATTGTAGTCTTTGGAGGAAAAAAAATTGTAATTGTGACAATTATCAAGATTATCTTCAATAGTTCAACAACAAATTTGTTCAGAAGATTTTCTTTCCATTAGTACCAACATGCAATATATGCAAGGAATGTAAGCTATTTTTGGGAAAGAGAACAAGAAGTTGATGTATTTCTGTCAATAAACATATTTAAGAATAAATTTACTTTATTATTTTGTTAGTAATCATAATTTAATTGTAATCTGACTTTCCAACTGTAATTGTAGAATTGCAATTTTTTAAAAATTGTAATCATTACAATTTTAATTTAATCACCCCAAGTCTGGTCAAAGGTCAAGGTCACCGGTACATACATTGTAAAACTCTTGTGTGTACAGTAACTTGTTTCTTAATTGCCTGGTTGTGATGGTTATTGTTCTTCTTCAACCATAATTTCCAGCATTCAAGTTGCTTTTGTTTTAAATAGCAGCATATGATATAGTGAATTTTTGCTTTTTATTTTTAATGGCCAAAATAATCTTCTCCACGTCTATCGTGCTTCTGGGGTAACTAGGTTACTATGATGACGTCGAAGCTCTCAGCTAATCACCGCTCAGTTTGGGGCATATTTCCAGCTTTTTGTGTCATAATGCTTCATGCCATAAGTCATTGTTTACACCCCTAATGTTTGTGTGTTTATCAGTGGTTCTATTTGTTTCTGCTGCTGACGTTTTTTGTTTTTTTTTAATGGGCCAACGCTTTCAGGTTCACTTCTAGCCATTATCACCTAAGCTGAGTTCTTTCACTGCAGTAAAATTACCGTCTTTCTGGCTTTTTTAAATTTGTTGTTGTAGCAGCTGGTTTGAAGGGAAAGAAAATATTTTCCTGAGCTTCCTAATTTTGGGATGAAGCTACAAGTAGTCTGTTTACTGAAACGTCTCGCTGCTGTTCTAAGTAAAACATACAAATTTGGGCTTGGAAATACTGCCAAAATAGGAAGTGCCTCCAAAAGTGGAACACAGCCCAGTCAGAAATATGTCGTTCTCTCTTTTTGGCTCTGTACTTGTCACACGCTTCCTCTCATTCTATCCATGTGGCTGTTTCTTTTTTCTTTTTCTTATCTCTCTCTCACTGCAACATTTCTCATTTTCCTAGTTAAATTAATTCCGAGACCAAGCTGGAGTATGGCACGGTCAACTTTTACTGAGATAGCTCACATCCTGTAGGCCGTGACACCCGTGGAGGAGGTGTGTGTTTTTGTGTGAGAGAAAGAGACGTGTACCGTAGAGCGTCCTCACGTTTGCAGCAGGCTGCGATGCTGAGTCACGGCTTTTGTTTGCATGTGATGTGTGCGTTGCCACACCCAATGTTTAAACTCATATCCTCTGGGTTCCAACTTTGTGACTCAGTCAGATCCACAACTGCTTTCCCCTAGTAACACACTGACAAATATAACATCATTTTAAAACATAAAAATGGGAATTTACTTATCTTATTTAATTAACCTGCCCAAGACCCAGCTCTGAACTAAAATGTTTTAATAAACTAGGAATGGGATGACTAGTTGTAATAGTCGATTACGACTACCTAACATCCGACTAGTCAGCTTATGTTTTATTAGTGCACTAGTTGCTTTTTCCACTATTTATTATACTATATTATACTATTTATAATAATACTATATATTATTCGACTAACTAGTCTTAATATTTTCTAATATTCTGCTCAATTAGAAGATTAAATTAGACTTTTTATTTCACTTTATAAGCAGTTACCATAGCTACAGTCACATCTATTAGTAGTTGGACACTGTCACAATTTTTGCAAATTTTTGCATCAGCAATTACACAGCTTCATGGTGAACTGGTGCAGAGAAGGATTTTCTTATAAAAAGAAAATGACATGAAAATTAAGCTACAGTTTGCCAGAAGGCACATGGGAGGCTCAAGCTTATGCTTAAGCTTTATTACTATTTTTTTATCCTTCTGTATTCCACTACTCCATGAAGTTGTGACTGGTGGTGCAATAGGCAAAGCTGCACTATGCAAACATTCATTCATTCATTTTCGGCCACTTATCTGGGTTACAGTGGCAGTAGACAAAGCAGCTCCTTCCACACTTCCCTAGCCTAACTCTTCTTGGGTGATCCTGGGACGTTCCGAAGACAACTGGAATATATAATTCCTCCAGTGTGTCCTGGGTCTTCCCCGGAGGCCTCCTCCCAGTTGAATGCGCCTGGAAGACCTTCTTACGGAGACAACCGGGGTGCATCCTTATGGCGTCAGATCAGCGGCAAAATCACACGTGTAAAAAATGTGTTAACGCATAGATATTAACTGCGCGTGCGCAAATTATCACTGCGCTATTATGTGGAAATGATTGTAGTACAGAAGCTTCAGAGATCCGTCGTTCCATAGATAGATAACTGGAGTGACGTTTTAAGGACAAATGAGGTGATAATCACTTAACGCCGTTGTCTCCGACTTACTTCTGCATCAGAGAGGAGGGCTGCCAATCAAACCTTGCTCTCCAGAGACAACCAGTCACAGCAGAGCCAGTGCTGACCTGGTTCCCTCCCCCATAGTGCCAAAATCCAACCCCCATAGTGCTAATAGAGAGAGCATGAATTCCCTGCGTGCGAGCACAAATCAACTTCGAGCGGGCGCTGGTCCTCACCTTTGCGCACGTGAGTGTAGTTTTGGCGCTGATCTGATGCCATGCATCCTCACCAGATGCCCGAACCACCTCAGCTGACTCCTTTAAAAGTGAAGAAGTAGCGGCTCCACTCAAAGCCCTCTCAGGTATTCCGCCTTCTCACCCCGTCCCTCCATTTCTATACAGATAAAAAAATAATAAATAATGGAAAATATCCATAATTTTAGTACATCTGTAGCTCTGATCAGCCCTCCAGCTCAGAGGCTGTGATTATCACAGGTTCGGTTCTTTTTTGTTGTTCTGCTGATTTCCACATGTGAGTCAGAACATCTGGTAAACACTTGTTTTACAGATGTAACTGGCTGTTAAATCATTTTCACATGAAGAAATAACAGCCATGGTTGAAGTGTGATTCGGTTGTGTGAACCAGAGGACGTATGCGCTGCCTGCGCGCTCATTTAAGTCCTAACGAGTGTTAATTAAACACACAGCCAGGGATTTATTCAACATTTAAGATGGTGTAAAAATCTTTGAGTCGATTTGAAGATAAAAGTAGTCCAGGTTAAACTCTTGTTCAGATAGTTATTAAAGGCGTCATCGAGTGCAGAACCACTAATATAATTAGTGCAGCAGATAAGTGAAACAATTGTGCAAATGGTGATAAAAGCATCAAATTCGGCAGAAATACTCCTTAGACACTCCTCTTTTGAAAAAAAAAAAACGATTGGCCACTTGACTTTTCAATCGGTGGTCAGGTAGGGGTCAATTGAAGAATTACAACGAGGTCAAAATTAAAAGATGCTCCAATCATGTTGAAAAATATTCCACATTATTTGCCTGATCATAAAGATTCCAAAAAGGTATAGTTTGGACTATCTGTGACTGAATTCTATGGAGTTACGGGTTAAAAACAGCAAGAATCGTGACAAAGGTCAGTGTCATTTTGTACAGGGGTCGGAAGTTAAAGTTGCTCCAATTTTGGTAAAAAGTAATGCCAAAAGTAATGCAAATTATTGTTGCGCTAATAGGATTAATAAATGGAATAGTGTTGAATGCTTGGTCTCCGAAGTAAAGGTCAAACAAAGTCTACGTCTAGTAAGTCCCTTCGGCTGCTCCCTTGTTTGCACTCGGGGTCGCCACAGCAAATCCAAGGTGGATCTGCATGTTGAATTGGCACAGGTTTTACGCCGGATGCCCTTCCTGACGCAACTCCACATTACATGAAGAAATGTGGCAGGGGTGGGATTTGAACCCGGAACCTTCTGCACTGTAACCAAGCGCATTAACCACTTGGCCACCACCCCAGCCTACAAACAAAGTCTACGTCTATTGGATACTATGATATGTGACATATGTTACCCTGTAACGTGATAAGTAAGGATGGTACATTGTCCAAACTATTCCTTTTTAAAACCATGTCAGCTCGACTAGTAATTTGCATCACTTTTTACCAAAATTGGAGCAACCTTAACTTTTGACCCCTGTACAAAATGAAACTGACCTTTGTCACCATTCTTGCTGTTTTTTTTTTTTTGTTTTTTTTTTTTGTTTGTTTTTTTTTTGGCAATATAATTTATTGAAGATTTTTCAAAATTTTTACTCACACACATTTATATACAGACAAACAAGAAAACGAGACAAAATAACAAAAGGAACTATAGTCATCTAGGAACAAAAAGATGACTTGAACTAACCCCACCTAACCCCGAAGCTGAGTTCACATCAGAATATACCAACCAGCGCTGTTATAACTCACAGTCAGGTGTATCATGGTAATGCGTAGGAAAATAAAGAAAATAAACCCCCAGACAGTGAACAAATCAAACTAAATAAATGTATTTTACAATGTAAGATACATTATTTATACAGGTTCAGTCATCCACAGAAATGGACGTTAAGTTTTTAAAATAAATAAGAAAGGGGTTCCAATGCTCGTTAAATTTATCTCTTGTGCCCTTTAAAGAAAATTTAATTTTTTCCAATTTAAGATTTGACATGGTGTCATGCAGCCAGGATGAAGTGGACGGTGGTGAACTGCTCTTCCATAACAATAGAATCCTTCGCCGAGCAATAAGTGAAGTAAAAGAAATCATGGTCTGTTGTTTCAATGTTAATTTAAGACCGAGCATTGGAGTCCTGAAAATGGCGATATATGGACAAGGCAAGACATCTCTCCCCATAATTTCAGAAATGACTTAAAATAAGATTTCCAATATTCTTCCAAATTTGGACAAGACCAGAACGTATGCGTAAGATTACAATGGCTTTGTGAGCACCTGTCACATACATCTGGGACACTCTGATAAATTCTTACTGTTTTTATCCCGTAACTCCGTAGAATTCAGTCACAGATAGTCCAAACTATACCTTTTTGGAATCTTTATGAGGCGGCAAATAATGTGGAATATTTTTCAATATGATTGGAGCATCTTTTAATTTTAACCTCTGTGTAATTCTTCAATTGGCCCCTACCTGACCGCCGATTGAAAGGTCAAGTGGCCAATCGTTTTTTTCAAAAGAGGAGTGTCTAAGGAATATTTCTGCCGAATTTGATGTTTTTATCACCATTTGCAGGATTCCCCTCTAAATATTTTCTTACCCGCTGCACTAAATACAGTCACTGTCCAAAAAGTGAAAAGTACAGTGATATTAACTTTAGGTTGCCTATTTTAACTTGAATGAGTGATTCGATCGAGGTCTTGATAAGGGAACCTTGGGATTATCCTCAGAAGTGTCAGACTGGTTACATGACTCAGTGCTGATGAAAACCAACTAAAGTTCTCACGGCACTGACAAGTTGTTGTCTCTTAAACTGTCTGTTGGGAAGGTAGTAACATTTGCATACAGACAAAATGGTAAATATGACAAACAGTAAACCTGAGAGAATATATTTGCCCGAGCTGTCTTGAGGTTGACTGTAGTCTCATTGGCTGATGGTTTTGTTTTTTCTTCTTCTTGTGTGCGTCTTTTATCTGTGTCAGAACCTGAAGCCAGGAAACATTTCTTTTTAAGCTTTATTGCCTTCCAGCATGTCCCACCTTCTTCTTTGAACCAGCGCACTGATCAAAAATGCAACACTTTCCCTCAGGAGTGCGCATGTGGAGGCTTCAACGGGCTTGTCGTACGCGTGCATTTGTTTGCAAGCGTGGGTGGCGCTCTCGCATAAATTTGAAGCTCCTGTCTTGTGTTTACACGGGTGAGGATAGATATGAACGTGCATGTGTGTGTGTGTGTGTGTGTGTGTACGTGTACGTGCGTGTGCACAGTGTTTGTGTGGCCAAGGTTGGCGCCAACTGTGTTGCCAGCATTCCAAAGCAGCATGGCTAGTTGTAGTGCTTCTGGGCAGAAGTGGAATAATTAGGATGCACAGCAAGTTCTGCACTTTGAAGGGTGTGTGGCATATTTTTTTTCAAGGAAAGTCAGATTCTCTGAGAGGTTTTTGCAGTTTTCAGACAGAAACTGAAGACGTCTTCTGCACAGCTTACCTCCAGAGGGGCAAGGAACATAAAGTTTTTACCCCCTGAAAAGAGACGTATAAATGAACATTTATTTCTTGAAAACTGCCAGTCAGGTGAGGACGTCTATAAAGATTCATTATGCAGTGTATTAGCTGCACTCGCAGACAGAAGATTTTGAAGTTTCCATTTTATCAGTCAGTGTGTTTTGAGTCGGTTAGAATGTAAATAAACGGACTGGATTTATATAGCGCTTTTCCATCTGCGTCAGACGCTCAAAGTGCTTCACAATAATGCCTCACATTCACCCCGATGTGAGGCTGCTGCCATACAAGGCGCTCACTACACACCGGGAGCAATAGGGGATTAAACACCTTGCCCAAGGGCCCTTAGTGATTTTCCAGTCAGGCTGGGATTTGAACTGAGGATTCTCTGGTCTCAAGCCCAATGCTGTTTGTTTTATTTTTGCAAATTCTTGATCTTTGTACACCGTCTGCCTGCTGTAAAGTGCTTTAGAAATAAAGGTTGATTGATTTATGGTGTAAAAGTGTTGCTCAGTGTGTCTGTTGTGTTTTGTGCCTCTAACCTGGTTCCGTTCTACTTGCTAATGTAATTTTTTTGTTTGTGCTTCCTGGTGTTTATTTCTTTCAGCCCACTTCCCCCTCTGGAATCATTAACGTTTCATTTTATCGTATTTTGGGTGGACTTAGAGCTCGGATACACTCCACGGCCTCTGAACGTTTCACATTCCCATGGAAACCGGCAGCTCTGTTGGGAATTGTTTGCGTGTTTGTAAAATACATCTGTAGTGTTCTCAGGCGGCAAAGAGAACCCAGGGATACATTTGAAAGCCTTCATGAGTGAATTATAATTGGTACATTCAGTTTGCTGCATGAATTTAAATAAATTACTGTCTGTAATTAAGAATGTAGAATCATTAATAAATGAAATTAGCCAACAGTATCTCAGAGAATTCAGAGGGTGTTGTGCTTTTTGAAGTTTAGAGAAAAGGAAATCCCTGTGCCTTTAGCTGTGTCTGTGTTGTAATTTTTTTTTTTTTGTCTTTGGCTTTCACATGCAAATGTCATGTGCAGTCTGTCATGCACTCATGACGTGCACGCTACCACATCCTTTCATTGTGTCCCATGTATACTGTCTTTAAATGGATATAGTGGAAACATTATTGGTGTGTGCAGGTTTTCATTCTGTCTGTGCGTGGATGGCACGACTGCAACCTCAGCATCCTGTGCAAAACTCACACGCCTACACTTGGTGGATGTATAGGTCGGCTGTATGAGGTTTTTTTTTTTTAAGCACACTACTCAACTTACACTACTATACATTGCAAGCAACATCGCTGGCTTCAGGGAAAATCAATTTTCTGCATCTGGTAACCACAGATGCAAGAAATGTGTATGTCTCTCTCCTCTTTATCTCATCTCTATCTGTCTCTATCTCTCTATTTCAGTATATTGTTCTGTAGCAGGTCTTGTTCCATATCTCGTCCCTCAGTTTTGTACCTACAGCTGCCATAATTTACATGAATTGTTGAAGGTCTCAGCCATCGAGACAGTTTGATAGTTCTGTGTGAACAGGGCAATTCATTGTACATACAAATAAAAATGCCTAAGTGAACTCCAGTGTGATATATTTCCAACATAAAATCCAACGTAAGCCATGTTTGGAAGCTTTGTGAATAACTTGAAGTTTACCTGCTCTCCTGGTGCGAACTAAGTTCAAATTCTATCGCCAAGCTGATGATCGATACATTAAAATAAATTGTCTTATTTATTTCATCTGTACCTGCTGTACACAAGGATGAAAAAAAAAAAATCCACACGTTGCACTTCAAAATGAGCTCCAGCTGCAGCGTAGCCGTCGTAAAACCGGTGTGTGAATGGGACGTTTATTGGTTAATGAAAGTGGAGTCTACTCTCGCTCCAGGTGTGAACTCAGGTGAAATTTCAATGCCAAGCTGATGATTGAAGCCTAAAAAATGTGTGGAGGTCCGTTAAAGCACTTTTACAACAGTGCAATTCTGTTGTAAAATCAGGCAGATGGTTTGTGAATGGGGTGGACTCTACACTTGCTGTGGGCGTGAACCAAGTTGAATCTCGGTCATCAAACTGGCAATTCAGCCAACCGCATGTAGGAAAGATTGCTGCAAAAATTCTATATTAAATATGTGCGTGTGGGGTGCAAGCCGAGCCTCTTATCCAAAAAGGTGGAAGCTGTAGAATTTTGCTAATATTTAATGTCAGGTGAAATCAGTGGATCCTGTCTAACCAACCCACTCAGTTGTTGTGTGGAGAACAACAGGCCATCTAATGTGAAATACAACACGTTAACACAAACTGTCACTGAGTTCGCAGTTTGCTGAGTTCTTATAAGGTCTACAAGGTTTGATGTGTCATTTGAGGTTCAGTTTGTGTTGCTGTCTTGGATTTTCACCACCTAGTGGTGGGAAAATGTCACTACAACTCAAAATGTATTAAACTAATTAACTTAGAATAACGGCGTTTTAGCCAATCAGAAATGTTTTGTCTTTGCTTAACGAATGGAGAACTATTTAAAGACGTCCAGTTGCATGCGTGATGTCTCGAAACTGTTAAAATTCTTGCCTTTACATCATCTTCATTTCCCCAAATTGTCTGACCTGCGCTCGTCAAAATGTCTGTTCAAAGTTTGTGAATCTACAGACATGTATCCGTTTTAATCTAAAGGTACTTGCTGTGGTTTGAAATTATAGTGATCGTGGAAGTTAAAAACATTTTCAGCCGGTCTCTCACCTTAACAGATGTTTCGCTCTCCCTTTCTTTCTCTAGTTCCCAGGTAGAGGGTGATGTTAAAGAGGAGATTCTCCAGCCCCCAGAGGCCCACCCAGTGCCCCCCATTCTGACCCCGTCTCCCCCGTCAGCCTTCCCCACCGTCACTAATGTACGGCAGGACAACGACCGCTACCACCCCAAACCTGTGATACACCTCTTGGCTACCACACAGCACAACGTGACACAGGTACGTCGGTAAATAACGGAGGAACTCTCAGTCTGCTTTAGTGCAGAAGTACATTTTCTGCCTTTGATTGACTTTACGTTTTGCACTCATGTATTTCCTCACCGACGTGTACAGAGTCTCCTGTGCATCCTGTGTGTTGGAACGTGCTGATTCAGCCCCGTTAACGCCTCATATTTCCTGCTCTTCCAGTGCGTGCAAGTTCCCAAATCCAAGAATTGTTTAACGGGATGTACAGTATATTTAACAAATGACATTTGTAGTGGATCAAAATGTCAGAAACTGGAACGGTACTTGGAGCATGCACGCCTTTTTCAAGGCCGATGGTTCGCTTTTCTCCAATAGATGTTTTTATTTGTTACTGGACAGAGATTGAAAAAAAAATCACACTTAACGAAAAGGTTTTTATTTTTTATTTTTTCCCCTCACTGCTTCCAAACAGTACAGAGAGTGCAGCATCATGTTTCACCGAAACATGGCTACACGAACAGATTTTGATGTGTTTCTACCTCTGTTTTTCTTATTGTTTGTTTTATTTTTTTAGGTACCTGTCTGCTATGACGACTGAAATTTCCCTTTGGGGACGAATAAAGCTGTCTGTCTGTACTACATTAATTGATATTATCAACATCTTTCAGTGTTTGTAGTTACAGTATGTAGGATTTTGGGGCATTTATTTGGCTGAAGTACATTTATATCCAACTGTTCATTTGTGTTTAAATTACTTGGAACATTAACATCTGCCACCTAGTGGACACATGAGCATTCACATAGGTATAAAAGAAAACCATGGCCTGTCTCTGTGATTCCTATAGACCTGTAGTAACACTATTTAGTTACATTTATTGTTGTCCCCCCCGGTTGTCTTTCACACATTTCAGTATCCAATTTTAGGCCATTTCTCTTTCTTTTGTTTTATGAAACGTGTTTAACTTTTTGTCTCTGAACTTGTCTTTCCTTTCAGAATCAAGATGTGGATCAACAGCAGAACCAGTCAGAGGCCAGTACAACCACACAGACTACCCCGTCCACGCCAAAGGACCCGGATCTCTTAGGTCCAAAACAGCAGAGCCAGGTCTTAAATCTAGATCTCAATGACAACTATAACAACAAGCTGATCTCACCGTCAGCTAAATTGGAATCAAGCCACATCCACACCCCCTCCTCTCCCCTGTCCCCGGCCCTAGAATGTTCTGGTGCTCCTCGGATTGAGAGGAAACTGAGCATTGAGATTAAGAAGGTGCCGTTGCAAGAAGGACCTCGCAGCTTCGACACATCCCCTTCCATGGGAGTGGCCGGTGGCCTCGGCACCGGCTCGACGAATAACACAAGCATGCTTCAACGGAGCCACGCCTTCAAATCCCGTTCTGGCCAGTCCTTGCTGACATCTAGCTCCTCGCTGTCAGAAGACTCTGGCACAGAGGGAGGATCAGGTGGATTTGGAGAGAGTCAAGTTGATGCTTGCCTGCCTACCAGACCAAACCACCTTCCTATGAAAGGTGGAGAGAAAGAGGAGGCGCAGGGAGGAGAGACAACTGATCTCAAAGCCGGCCATGCAGTGTGGGCTCAGCCCTGTAGCAGCCCAGACAAACGGTTCCCAAAGACCTCCTCGTCTTCTTCCTCCTCAGACCATGTTGTTCCATCTTCATCCTCCTCCTCTCATATCTCCTCCTCTTCCTCCTCATCCTCATCCACTCCTGTTAGGACTGCCCTGAGTTTTACCAACCCCCTGCACTCTGATTACTCAGACGAAGACGGGGATGGAGAGATGTCTGGTGGAAGAGATTTTCGTACGAATGTTTCCACAGTGATGGCAGTTGTAACTTCGACCTCTCACCACGGAGACCAGCAGCTGGTCCGCAAGGTGCTGCCCATGTCCATTGCAGGGCAGGACACTCCATTACCTACTGCAGCTACAGCAAGTATGTTAAATATCTGCTGGAATGTGTGTTATTTAAGTTTAGAACTGGATTTAATTCACCCAACTAGTGGCAGCTTTTAAAAAAATCCAGTAGGTCAAAACTGCAAGTATACAAATTCAGATGTATCAAATGTATTTTTTAACTACGCTATTTCTAGCAACTTGTCAAACATAAAACAGAAAGTAAAATCATCAATCATAATAGTGGTGTACACAGAGTTTTGACTGCTGTTATAGTGATATTTATGGAAAGCCAACACAAAACGAAGACGACGTAATAGGAAATCTGTTCAGGAATGTACTACTCGGTACGTATCTGAACGTGTTGGTCCTTCTGTCCTGATATCATGATGATTGTGTCCAGTCACGGAGTTTTGGGCATTTTCAACACCTCTGCCCTTACGTAGCATCAACTAAGCTCACATTTATTTATTTTTTATTACAAGAAGAACAAGATGTTTAGATATACTTTATGGTGAAATTACTGTAGCTTGGAATCTCTTTTTTCCAACTAGACCCCAGTCGTTCATAATGTCCATAGTCTGCTCGGCCATGGGGTTCACATTGTCTGCTGTTCCCCAAATGTCTCATAACAAGTCGCACATGATCATGACCACTACACTCATCCGCTAAAAGCACCCGGCACTGATCACGACATGAGATGACATGTCATATTCCGTTGAGTTGTCCCATGTAACGCCAACTTCAGTAGCAGTTAAAGTTAATTATTGCAAGGAAACACTATTTTGGTATTTCTGAAGTTTATTGATATTTGCTTGGTGTACTTCAGATATAATAAAAGAAACACTGTTCATAGTTAGCATAATATTACTCGCGAGTAGCAGGGAAAGTTTAAGCACGATGGAGTCAGTCACTTTTTATCAGCTACATTGCTGTTTTTTCTATAATTTGATACATTTAGCCTGGAGGCCATATTTATTTATTTATTCAGTAATAGTAGTAGTTGTTGTTATTATCTTAATTTTAATTTGTATCATAATATAAGAAAATGATTGGCAAGCTTTCTAATGATAATTTATTTTGTTGCAAAATAGTGATTATAAAACCTTGTGAATGCAACTTGCAGGGTGCTGTCCCTGCCTGCTAGCCACATTAGGTTTATTTTAAAAAAGTTAATGGCATAAAGTGCATAAAATATAAAACATAAAATATTATTATACTTTGCTACTATGGCACAAGAATTTCCAGAATTAAGTAAAGGCATCGGTCGCAAAAGCAGTCATGGCTCTGTTTGTTCGGTAAGACCTCCGTTATAACCTTATATTTGATGTCAAATTTGATTATGCTGATTGGATAAATTTATACTGCAAGACGCATGTTTGATTGTGCAGTTGCTTAAAAAATTGCCTACTGCTCTAATTTTTTAAAACTGTTTTTTCAATCAAATCCATGTTGTTGTTACGCACATTCAAAGACAGAAATTCTCAAAACATTGAGAAAATTAATGATTTTTAAAAATTATCAAATGCAGGAGGGCTTGTGCTCTTTGCTCCCCCTGTTGGCCAGCTGCCACTACAGTCAACTTCCTGCATTTATGACACAAGTTATTGACAAAGAACCCAACAAATCATCATAGCAGTCCGATTAACAGAAGTCTAAACTAATTTACACTCAACAAAAATATAAACGCAACACTTTTGGTTTTGCTCACATTTTGTATAAGATGAACTCCAAGATCTAAAACTTTTTCCACATACACAATATCACCATTTCCCTCAAATATTGTTCACAAACCAGTCTAAATCTGTGATAGTGAGCACTTCTTTGCTGAGATAATCCATCCCACCTCACAGGTGTGCCATATCAAGATGCTGATTAGACACCATGATTAGTGCACAGGTGTGCCTTAGACTGTCCACAATAAAAGGCCACTCTGAAAGGTGCAGTTTTATCACACAGCACAATGCCACAGATGTCACAAGATTGAGGGAGCGTGCAGTTGGCATGCTGACAGCAGGAATGTCAACCAGAGCTGTTGCTCGTGTATTGAATGTTCATTTCTCTACCATAAGCCGTCTCCAAAGGCGTTTCAGAGAATTTGGCAGCACATCCAACCAGCCTCACAACCGCAGACCACGTGTAACCACACCAGCCCAGGACCTCCACATCCAGCATGTTGACCCCCAAGATCGTCTGAGACCAGCCACTCGGACAGCTGCTGAAACAATCAGTTTGCATAACCAAAGAATTTCTGCACAAACTGTCAGAAACCGTCTCAGGGAAGCTCATCTGCATGCTCGTCATCCTCATCGGGGTCTCGACCTGACTTCAGTTCGTCGTTGTAACCGACTTGAGTGGGCAAATGCTCACATTCGCTGGCGTTTGGCACGTTGGAGAGGTGTTCTCTTCACGGATGAATTCCGGTTCACACTGTTCAGGGCAGATGGCAGACAGCGTGTGTGGCGTCGTGTGGGTGAGCGGTTTTCTGATGTCAATGTTGTGGATCGAGTGGCCCATGGTGGCGATGGGGTTATGGTATGGGCAGGCGTCTGTTATGGACGAAGAACACAGGTGCATTTTATTGATGGCATTTTGAATGCACAGAGATACCGTGACGAGATCCTGAGGCCCATTGTTGTGCCATACATCCAAGAACATCACCTCATGTTGCAGCAGGATAATGCACGGCCCCATGTTGCAAGGATCTGTACACAATTCTTGGAAGCTGAAAATGTCCCAGTTCTTGCATGGCCGGCATACTCACCGGACATGTCACCCATTGAGCATGTTTGGGATGCTCTGGACCGGCGTATACGACAGCGTGTACCAGTTCCTGCCAATATCCAGCAACTTCGCACAGCCATTGAAGAGGAGTGGACCAACATTCCACAGGCCACAATTGACAACCTGATCAACTCTATGCGAAGGAGATGTGTTGCACTGCATGAGGCAAATGGTGGTCACACCAGATACTGACTGGTATCCCCCCAATAAAACAAAACTGCACCTTTCAGAGTGGCCTTTTATTGTGGGCAGTCTAAGGCACACCTGTGCACTAATCATGGTGTCTAATCAGCATCTTGATATGGCACACCTGTGAGGTGGGATGGATTATTTCAGCAAAGGAGAAGTGCTCACTATCACAGATTTAGACTGGTTTGTGAACAATATTTGAGGGAAATGGTGATATTGTGTATGTGGGAAAAGTTTTAGATCTTTGAGTTCATCTCATACAAAATGGGAGCAAAACCAAAAGTGTTGTGTTCATATTTTTGTTGAGTGTATGTTCCTGCTTAGTGACTCGCGGGAGTTAGTACACAAATGGGTTGATGTGATAAATCAAACAAAATGCTCTTTATTTGAGACAGAAACACGGGTAAAAGCCCTGAGCCTGACAACCTTTTAAATCCACACGCACATTCACAGGGAAACCGCATGTGGTTCAGTCATTTTCTGGGTCACTAAGGAGGCTTCAGACACACCACATGGTAATGACATGTTGGATGTGTCCATGCACACTACGGTATGTTACAGCTGGCTCCAGAACACAAGACATTTTCCAACAGAAGCATTTAAAGCAAGACTGTAATTGGGTGGATGCAAAATTGGAAATGTTAAGAGGCAGCATCTGTCAAATCATTTCTACATTTCACCTTTTGCTTTACAGTACACGTTGGTCTTGGTGAGCACATTTGCTAAAGAGGAGAAAGTATTTTAAAAAACAAACCGTGTTTGTATGCATATGTTTCTGTGTGTGTGTTTACGTGCAGAAAACTGTATGTGCATGTTGGGTGGTGAAGGGTCAACTGCATGAAACGGATAAATATGCACATGGCTTCTTTGTGCACGTTGGGTGGAGGAGAATGGTGTCGTGCTGCTGTTGTGTGTCGGTACAGCCTTGCTGTTGTCATGGCAAAGATGTGATTTGAGTTTGACCTTGTGCGGTGTAACAAATGAGAATCGCCCTTCTCGTTTGTTGATTTCAGAATCTCATGATTTTGAAGTCGATGTCTTGCTGTGATTAGAGCTGCAATGGAATGGAGTGGAGCTGGTTTGGATTGGTTTTGGTTTTGGAGCTGAATGGGATCAGAACTGGAAAAAAAGACTTTTAAATATTTGGGTCCAACTTTGAGAGCTCATTTTTCAAATGGGCTGCAGCACTGTACTTAATTCTTCTTATAACTAGTGTATGGAGGTTCAGTAAGAACACTTATTCGATTGTCTGGGACATATAGAAAAGATGTTCAACCAACACATTCTCCAACTTGGACAAGTGCAAACTTATAGTTTAAAGTAGGTTAAACTCTTATTTTCTTTGCATCATCAACACAGTGCTTGACTCTGATGATGCCATTGTAGCTCTCGTGTTTACATCTGGCAATGATACAACTTTGTGTTCAGGTTCCTCCAGGAATCTCCAGCATACTCTTCTCCAGCATACTCTTCTAGTAGTAGTGATGGAGTGTGCAATGGAAACATATCTCGGAGATGCAGTTTGGACTGAAAATTTAATATCACCAAACATTATGCAACAGAGAATTTAGAACTTTAGAACAATTTAGAACTAGAAATTGGAGGGGACAAAGTGCGAGGCCTGCAGGGCCGAAGCCCATAGGCTGGGGGTCTGGGGGCTGCTTTAGGCCCCGAGAAGCCAACGGTTTCTAGATAAGCTCAGATGCATTCTGAGCATCCAGAACAGTAATTTTAATGTTTTGAGAAGACCATAAAATGGACACCATTTGACTTATACAACTTGAAACTGTGGATATAAGTACTTTATTCTGAGAATAGCCAGCATTGATTTTTATTAACATCCTGGTGTAAATAATTATTAAGAACCTGTTCTTTCATAAATATGAAAGAACAGGTTCTTAATAATTATTAACTATTGCATACTGTATTTTTGTTTTTTTTTCCTCAAGATTTGTTTTTGCATAAGTTTGAAAAAACAACAGATCATAAGTTTAGGATAAATAAATTACCCTTCATGAATTTAATTTTCGAAGTGGCACTAATGACAACACTCATACTGAACATAATTTCGCTTGCATAGACTGATTTTGGAGATCAAGCAATAATTGCAGATGGGCTTTCTGAGGTCCCAGATAGCTTTTCTGATTTCCTTTTCTAACTTTCAGAATTTAGTAAATTAGCATATGGTACATTGATACTTATGTGTAGACACTAGTCCCTAGAGGCAACTGTTTTTGGTTTCAAATCTGGGCAAATGCCGTCCCAGAAAATTCTGAATGTGACAAACAAGAAACAGGTGTTGTAAACAAGTCAGTGCTGCTAAAAATACAAACTTGCAGAAACAAAGATACTATTCTGACATGGTTTTGCACATAAGACTGACATGGTTTGCACATAAGACTGGCATAGCATGTTTCAAGTACACACATATACAGTAGTGTTCAGAATAATAGTGCTATGTGACTAAAAAGATTAATCCAGGTTTTGAGTATATTTATTATTGTTACATGGGAAACAAGGTACCAGTAGATTCAGTAGAGTTTCACAAGTCCAACAAGACCAAGCATTCATGATATGCACACTCTTAAGGCTATGAAATTGGGCTATTAGTAAAAAAAAAAAAAAAAAACAAAGTAGAAAAGGGCGTGTTCACAATAATAGTAGTGTAGCATTCAGTCAGTGAGTTCGTCAATTTTGTGGAACAAACAGGTGTGAATCAGGTGTCCCCTATTTAAGGATGAAGTCAGCACCTGTTGAACATGCTTTTCTCTTTGAAAGCCTGAGGAAAATGGGACGTTCAAGACATTGTTCAGAAGAACAGCGTAGTTTGATTAAAAAGTTGATTGGAGAGGGGAAAACTTATACGCAGGTGCAACAAATTATAGGCTGTTCATCTACATTGATCTCCAATGCTTTCAAATGGACAAAAAAACCAGAGACGCGTGAAAGAAAACAGAAAACCATCAAAATGGATAGAAGAATAACCAGAATGGCAAAGGCTCACCCATTGATCAGCTCCAGGATGATCAAAGACAGTCTAGAGTTACCTGTAAGTGCTGTGACAGAAGACGCCTGTGTGAAGCTAATTTATTTGCAAGAATCCTCCATAAAGTCCCTCTGTTAAATAAAAGACATGTGCAGAAGAGGTTACAATTTGCCAAAGAACACATCAACTGGCCTAAAGAGAAATGGAGGAATATTTTGTGGACTGATGAGAGTAAAATTGTTCTTTTTGGGTCCAAGGGCCGCAGACAGTTTGTGAGACGACCCCCAAACTCTGAATTCAAGCCACAGTTCACAGTGAAGACAGTGAAGCATGGTGGTGCAAGCATCATGATATGGGCATGTTTCTCCTACTGTGGTGTTGGGCCTATATATCGCATACCAGGTATCATGGATCAGTTTGGATATGTCAAAATACTTGAAGAGGTCATGTTGCCTTATGATGAAGAGGACATGCCCTTGAAATGGGTGTTTCAACAAGACAGTGACCCCAAACACACTAGTAAACATGCAAAATCTTGGTTCCCAACCAACAAAATTAATGCCTTGCAGATGTGAAGAAATCATGAAAAACTGTGGTTATACAACTAAATACTAGTTTACTGAGTCACAGGATTGCTAAAAAAGCAGTTTGAACATAATAGTTTTGAGTTTGTAGCGTCAACAGCAGATGCTACTATTATTGTGAACACCCCCTTTTCTACTTTTTTTTTACTAATAGCCCAATTTCATAGCCTTAAGAGTGTGCATATCATGAATGCTTGGTCTTGTTGGATTTGTGAGACTCTACTGAATCTACTGGTACCTTGTTTCCCATGTAACACTAAGAAATATACTCAAAACCTGGATTAATCCTTTTAGTCACATAGCACTACTATTATTCTGAACACTACTGCATGTCAGAAGGTGGAGGGGACATACCATATTCTGTCCCCCCTGATTGAAAAGGTGGGGGTGACATATCCCCCCTATCCCCCACCAAATTGCGCCCATGTATGTATGTGTGTGTGTGTGTGTGTGTGTGTGTGTATATATATATATATATATATATATATATATATATATATATATATATATATATATATATATATATATATATATATACACACACACACACACGAGGGTAGGCTGAAAAGTTCTAAGGCTCCCCATGAAGGAGGAATGCATTAACTGCAATATAGTGAGCCTTATATATATGTATATATATATGGTGTCTATAT
>NC_047124.1:28815834-28925834 GCF_902500255.1 Thalassophryne amazonica
ACACCCAAGTCAACCATGATGAAACTCACCACCCAATCTGCAAAAAAAAAAAATCTATGTGTTAAATAAACACTTAACACTGATTAGCCTGTTAGTTTTGGCTTCTTTGGTAACTCTAAGATGAGGCACGTATTTGGACTTCAGTCGTCGATCTTGTATGATGCCGGTCTTGCCCATGCTTCTTTGCCCCATTATGGATTGGCCAGGAGTTAGGCAGTGTCAGGAACTGCAAGATGGCAACATTTGGAACTGCCCCAACTGAGATTCAAACCATCCCTTCAGAAAACCTTGGGTGACCTCATGGAGGGGTTTGTCCAGAATATATATGCCAACAAAGACCAAACTTCCACTGACGATTTATATGTCACATATAACCATTTTAGATATTTTATTAAAATTAGTATTAAGTGTTCCTGCTAACATGTGAACACATGAATATGTTTCTTTCTTCGCCCTCTTCTATTAGCCATCATTGCAGAGGAAAAGCCGGCACCCTGCGCTCCCAACGGCTCTCACGGTCGCCATTGTATTCAGAATGGAACACATTGCAATGTAGGATGGGAGGGCCCCCAATGACGGCATCACTAATTTTGACAACTTTGCCTTCGCCATGCTGACTGTGTTCCAGTGCATAACCATGGAGGGCTGGACGGACGTGCTCTACTGTGTGAGTCGGACACCACAACAGTATGTAGCCACATAACCCATAATGATAAATGTGCTGTTTAGCACCACGAGTGCTGGAGATTAGTCTTATTTATTATTTAAATCGACAAAGTCTTGACTTCGAAATGTTCATGTATTCATCGTCTGACTTGTCTAAAGAAAACTGGCTGAAAAAGTGATGATTTGTTTGATGGAAAACTTTCAGTTTGGTTTGTCCAAATACTGGAAAATTGGAGGGACTGTGTATACAAATGGCTATAACTCCAAAATGGTTCATGCAATATTTTTGTTGAAGTCCTTGAACTGAAGTTCTAGGTCGAAGGATTGTTTCGCTTCACCTTGAAATGCTATTGTGTGTGCACAAGGTACAATTTGTTCACATTTTGATTGATTTGTGATCATGTTTTAAGTAGTTTACACACATTTTGATTGATTTGCACACACACTTGAGAACCAGTACAACACACCAGCCTGTCTCCTCATCACATGAATTTCACTACACCTACTGAGCTTCAAGGACCCTCAGTAACTTCGCTAATTGCCTTTACTGACAACATTCAGCGGTGGCACTCGTGGCCACCATACAAAAGCTTTCGAAGTCAAAGAAACTGACAAATAAGCTCATTTCAAGCCGCGTGTAACTTAAAAGCACGTTTTGAGAGCAAATCTGTTAATTCTTTCCTTGAATGTGAATGAAGTGAATCTGAGAATGAAATGAAATGAATCTACATGGAGGACTAAATGTAAAAAATTACTGATGTGTGAATTGGAAACATACATTTTTACAATTTATAGACACTTATTCTAAATCTAAAATAAAGTTTAAAAATAATAAACACGCTATTTCTTTGCAGCAAATTTGTCAAGGCCAAAACAGAGTGGCCACCAAATGTAGCCTACGGGTCTCACATTGGGGAGTTCAAGTTAAGAGAGACTAAGCACCCTATCTTAATGGCAAAAAAGAAAAAAAAGCTGCGTGAAGGATTTGTGGGTGCGTTAACGAATTAGTGCCAACCTGTCAGAGTGGCTACCAAAGCTCGCTGAGGTGAATCTTGGGGATGACTTTTCAAGAAATGTTGAAAACACTTGCACTGCAAGGGATTATTCTTAAACTTTGGAAATCCTTGGGACGTACCCTCTGCAATGTTGTCAGTGCACGGAAAACTGAATGAAAGCACAAATTTATCAAAACATTGGATAAAATTGTGTATCGTGTATAGAATACATTTCTAGTGCTCATTGTTTTAAAATGTAGCCCTGTTATATTTCAGAAACCATTTTCAGGGCAAAGATTGTTTTTTATTCGTGCCTCAAGATATCATAAAAGCTTTAGGAGGCGCAATGGTGTACTGATTGTAATTCATTTTGTGAATGAGCCCCATCATTTTTCCACAACTTTGACAGCGATACGGTGCATCCGGAAAGTATTCACAGCGCTTCACTTTCGTGCATTTTGTATTATGTATTCCAAAATGGAGTAAATTCATTTTTTTACCCTCAAAATTCTACTCACAACACCCCATAATGACAACATGAAAAAAGGTTATTTGAATTTTTTGAAAATTTATTAAAATAGATTCACATCCTTTGCTCAATACTTTGCTGATGTACCTTGGGCTAAAGAGCTGAATTTTTAATATGTGTAGTTTAAACATGGAGATTTCCAAAAAGGTTTAACACACCCAGATTTGATGATGATCATGATATTATATGATTAAAACAAAAACAAATTATTAAACAGCCATTTCCATTCAGCATGCAGTTCATTACAGCAAAGAAAATATTAAATTTAGTATTAAATGAATAAGAAATATTAAGAAATAAAAAGACTTAATGAATTAATGCTTAATTAATGATGTATTCTAGCTTGATGAATTCACGCAATATATCAATTTTGTGTATAAGCTCCAACACGAACAAACATATGATTTTAGAGTTTACAAATATTTTTGTCCGTACAAGCTAATTGGCATGCTAGTTGTTTTTGAAGTTACTTGAAAAGCTAATAATCTGATGAAACTTTTGACTGGCAGAGAATTGTACTGTGTGTTCTGTACGCTCTCCCTTTTCCAACATTTTCCAGTCAGCACGTCTTGTCTCCACTGGATCACAGTTTCAAAGTATTAAACTGCATTTGAATGAAAATCTAACATAATGATTTTTGTTCCTTGAATTACTCAATTTGCTGTAGAAATTCTTTAATAGATTGAGGTGATCAGGCTTTTGTCAAACATGGATGAATATGAAATATTCCTCAAGAGAACCGTTATGGTACAATGCAAATCATATTTGAGAAAGGTTGCCCTCAAATATTTCAAATAATTCCATTTGTATCTTTTTAACCATTATGACATCAATGTCAGGTCTGCTGTTACACAGCAGGGCTATTGGTGGAATAGAATGGCAGCTAAAAGCTGCTAAATATGACTGCACCCTGCGATCTGTCTCATCGCTGAAAAGCACTCATGTGGAATCAATGACAGCTTCTTGGGCTTTTCAAAGCCTCTTTCTTTTGAGGTCCATCACAATATGCCGTAGTGTGTCCTCGTTTTCTGATGCAGTCATTAATGTAATGCAGTTTATGGTAACACCAGTGATTCCCAACTTTTAGTGGTTTGTATTTTACATGATCCTGTAATCCCTAAAGGTGCTTTCAGACAGCGAGCTTCTGCTGCGACATCTGGTGGCCTTATTTGGCCAACAGCACGGTGCCAGATTTCAGCAGGAAATCCATGACCTTTAATAAGGTTTGAGATATATTTCCAAAAAGTGCATTCCCGTATCCACCACATGACAGAACTGGGTATTTCTATAAACAAAGTCATTGCAGTGGTACCTAGGGATCCTCTGGAGAGACCAAGTACCAAAGACAACTAGTGGCCACCTTAGGTCACTGGTTAATGTCAAAGTCCCACAGTTGTACAATAAGACAGGAAGCTCAGTTGGTGGTGGTCTCTGGGGGTTGTGGTCTTGAGTTAAGGTTGGTCTAGTGGCATCATTAGTAAAGCCATGTGAGAAGGGTGGACTTAAGGGTAGACGTGATGAAGGGGTTTGATGCGACAGTGTTCCGAGCTCTAGATCCCAAGTCATCGTGTTCGGTAGATGCCCAAAGCGTGTGACGCTGGCCGACATGCCCTGATCTCTGCATTCTTTGTCCTATCAAGCTGTTCCATGTGACACGGCTTTAAGCTTTTTCAAAGCTATTGTGATCCTTCCATTCACAATTGTTACTTTAATGTATCAATGATGTCGAATGCCACAAGGAGACTTTCACATGCAGAGTGGCAGGAAGTGGAAACTATTTTTTTTGCAAGCAGGTGTAAATCATAAGCACAGTTATACCATCACGTGAAAAGCCTACCTCACCGGATAAGATGGCATTAAACTTAAAGCATCATTGCAGAGCAGTAAAGTCGATTGAACGACAAATCATAAAACTCTGCTTAAGTACAGTAGTGTTCAGAATAATAGTAGTGCTATGTGACTAAAAAGATTAATCCAGGTTTTGAGTATATTTCTTATTGTTACATGGGAAACAAGGTACCAGTAGATTCTCACAAATCCAACAAGACCAAGCACTCATGATATGCACACTCTTAAGGCTATGAAATTGGGCTATTAGTAAAAAAAGTAGAAAAGGGGGTGTTCACAATAATAGTAGCATCTGCTGTTGACGCTACAAACTCAAAACTGTTATGTTCAAACTGCTTTTTTAGCAATCCTGTGAATCACTAAACTAGTATTTAGTTGTATAACCACAGTTTTTCATGATTTCTTCACATCTGCGAGGCATTGATTTTGTTGGTTTGGAACCAAGATTTTGCTCGTTTACTAGTGTGCTTGGGGTCATTGTCTTATTGAAACACCCATTTCAAGGGCATGTCCTCTTCAGCATAAGGCCACATGACCTCTTCAAGTATTTTGACATATCCAAACTGATCCATGATACTTGGTATGCGATATATAGGCCCAACACCATAGTAGGAGAAACATGCCCATATGATCCTTGCACCACCATGCTTCACTGTCTTCACTGTGAACTGTGGCTTGAATTCAGAGTTTGGGGGTCGTCTCACAAACTGTCTGCGGCCCTTGGACCCAAAAAGAACAATTTTACTCTCATCAGTCCACAAATTATTCCTCCATTTCTCTTTAGGCCAGTTGATGTGTTCTTTGGCAAATTGTAACCTCTTCTGCACGTCTTTTATTTAACAGAGGGACTTTGCAGGGGATCCTTGCAAATAAATTAGCTTCACACAGGCGTCTTCTAACTGTCACAGCACTTACAGGTAACTCCAGACTGTCTTTGATCATCCTGGAGCTGATCATTGGGTGAGCCTTTGCCATTCTGGTTATTCTTCTATCCATTTTGATGGTTGTTTTCTGTTTTCTTCCAACCGTCTATGTTTTTTTGTCCATTTTAAAGCATTGGAGATCATTGTAGATGAACAGCCTATAATGTTTTGCACCTGCGTATAAGTTTTCCCCTCTCCAATCAACTTTTTAATCAAACTACGCTGTTCTTCTGAACAATGTCTTGAACGTCCCATTTTCCTAAGGGTTTCAAAGAGAAAAGCATGTTCTACAGGTGCTGGCTTCATCCTTAAATAGGGGACACCTGATTCACACCTGTTTGTTCCACAAAATTGACAGACTCACTGACTGAATGTCACACTAGTATTATTGTGAACACCCCCTTTTCTACTTTTTTTTACTGATAGCCCAATTTCATAGCCTTAAGAGTGTGCATATCATGAATGCTTGGTCTTGTTAGATTTGTGAGAATCTACTTAATCTACTGGTAACTTGTTTCCCATGTAACAATAAGAAATATACTCAAAACCTGGATTAATCTTTTTAGTCACATAGCACTACTATTATTCTGAACACTACTGTACGTCTGCCATAATGCCATCGTTACAGCCAGTCAGCTCGAAGACACCTGTGCAGGTGTCAGTGAAAAGAAGCACCACCTGCTTTTAGGCTATGATGGAAACACATTAGTGGAGACACAAGAGTCAGCTAGCAGCAATCCGTGCACACAGCTGAGTACAGTTTTTAATTCCAAAATCTAAAACAGTTACGTGATTGTTTGCTTTGCCTCCCAAGAAACATTGAAATCTTCACTTGTCAAAACTCATCGTCCAACCTGTGCAAGCACGCTGAAGGCTGAGGTGACGTTTATATTCTCTTTCATAAAGGGCTCTTTCATAAATGTCCAGATATGTAGCCTAGTTGCCAAGTATCTTGGGTGTCATTTATGGTTCTGATTGTACCCAGTAGTATTTTTTATCATAATTGCACATGTATTGTGAGAAGCTGAGAAAGTTGAACAACTGCCAGCTTTGAAAAATGTTCCTGTGTTTTCATAAAAAAAGAGCGTCGGTATTGGAGGAGCGGCGAGGGCAAGGACGGCCATGGCTGTGACAACAAGTCTCTGCCTGAAAGCACCTGAAGGATCATTTGCAAGATAATCTGTTATATTATGCTGCTACAAAGATTTTGTGGATGTTTTGAAAAAGATAAATAGCATTTTAGCTCAAGTTAATCTTCTTAAGGTGATCAGCTTTAGCACGAAAATATACTTTTAACCACGCGTTTGCGTACACAGCCGGCTGCATCGTGAACGTACCTGTAACATACTTACCTATATACTACACTGAAAAAAGGGAATAGTTGAACCAACTTTAAAAAGCGCTATAATTGGTAACACCTGAATGAATTAAGTTGTTTGAACTTAAGTTTGTAAGTTACAAATTTAAGTTCAAACAACTTAATTCATTCATGTGTTAAAATTCATTCAGGTGTCAAAATTGGCATAAACTACACCTCTCATCTATTTTGGGTCCATGGGGTGTTTTACAGCAGCTTGTGACTTGCTGCTGTAAAATGCCCCCTATATTTGAAAATGAATGGCAGCTGGTCGCTTTGCTTCTGTCTTTTGTAGCTAATATGACCAAGGGGTAGTGGGGGTCCTAGCCATGCTTGAGCACCCTCTGGCTGCTGGAAATGGTGTCATTAAATAGTTTGTCCACATTGTTTAGTCACTAAAATAAAAATTTTCATATAAGAAAAAATAACAGATATAATATGTTCATGAAAAGCTCATATTCGCCAATATTATCAGCGGGATTTGAATCAAGTGTGATTGCATCAGCCAAGCTTGAACCTTCAAGCGCATGTGTGAGTTTTTTCACGCCTGCCGGTTGCGTCATTCGCCTGTGAGCAGGCTTTGTGTGAACAGTCGTCCACCCTCTCGTCGTTTTTTTTATTGCGAATAAATGTCTGAACGATTTTGGAGCTTTGCTGCATCAATTTTTTTCCAGAAACTGTGAGAGACGTCCAGGTGGACACCGTTCGGAAAATTAATATGGCTTTCAGGGACGACTTTGTGGGGATTACACAGATTAAGGAGTGTTACTGCCGCTTTAAGGACGGCCCACAGCGTCTGAGAGCGCGTCGCGCTCTGAGCACCGATTGACAGGCCCATGCCCCCGCTGAAACAACCAGATCATTTCCAACGTGAAGGCTTTGTTGATCCGGGACGTCGTCTGACTTTCACAAAAAGGCAGGAGACGTGGACATCAGCACTTTTTCGGCACATTCCACTGTTACAGGAGTTTTTTTCATGGAAAGAAAAGCGGAGGATTGCGCCACCGTGCCGTTCATGGCGCGGGACAAAACCACCTCCGTGTTGGTCTCACAGGACGGCTTTCAGACGGCTTCTGGTTGCTTTTCAGTCGTGTGATTGTCCAAGAAATTGAGCATGAGCTGGACATGCCCCAGCATGTCCTGTGAGGCTTCATCACGGCGTTGTTTTGCGCCATGCGGCTCCACCGCGACACGCGGAAACTCCTCCGCTTTTCTTTCCATGAAAAAAAACTCCTGTAACAGTGGAATGTGCTGTTCATTTCTAAACTGGATGCTGTCTTGATCCGGTATGTCATCTGACTAGCACAGGAATTGTGAAAAGACGTGGACTTCAGCACTTTTTTGGCACATTGAGACAGACGTGCGGAGGAGTTCCGCGCGTCGTGGTGGAGCCGCATGGTGCAAAGCAACGGAGGTGGTTTTGTCCCGCGCCATGAAACTCACGCATGCGCACGAAGGTTCAAGCTTGGCTGATGCAATCACACGTGATTCAAATCCATATGGTTTTTGAAAAAAATAAAAAGGTCCGATACTTTTCTAACAGACCTCGTATTTGTCGCTGTGCAACGGCAGCATATAGCTATTGTAGGTAATTGCGGACTTGTTTACACAAAACCTCTCTTCAAAACGTTCTGCCATTTTTTTTTTTTTTTTTGTTGCTGTTAATCATCCTGATACGACCTCAACTGTTCTTGTGTATATTGCATCTTGAGGAAAGTGTCGCAAAATACGCGAGGCAGCCGTCATGCGTATGCAAACGCATAGTTAAAAGCATTTACATTTCCACCCTTTTACTGTAAGTGAAAAAGTGGGTATGCTGTATGTATATATGCTGTATTAAAGTGTGTGTCCGTGTGTGTGTGTGTGTGTGTGTGTGTGTGTGGTATATACACACATCGCTCTACACCCCTGCTGCCTCTGCTCTGTCTGCTGTGCACACGCGCACAATCACAGTGAAGGCACACATCTGTGTTTTATCATGAATCTGACACATTATCACATGATTAAAAATATACAGTTAGACAACAACAAGTCTTTAAAAATGTTTGATTTCTACTGTGCATGAAGTCTGAACGGTGCAGAAAAGAAGGGAATGGAGGCTGTTTAGTTTTATGTCTTAAATAAAGGTTTTATATACACACTCACGGCTGCTCTTGCTTAGCCGGATCGTTCCACTGCGCGCTTTTTTTTTACGTGCACTGCTATTTTCTTGTTTCCTTTCCTTTGTATTTCCCCTTTCTCTCTCTTTCCCTCCTCTAACTCATCGTCTCGTCCTTCCACCCCGCCATCTCTCCCTCTCTTCATGCTCTCAGATGCAGGACGCTATGGGCTATGAGCTGCCGTGGGTCTATTTTGTCTCTCTCGTCATCTTCGGCTCCTTTTTCGTTCTCAATCTTGTTCTGGGGGTGTTGAGCGGGTAAGAGGTTGTGCTGTTGTCGTGTGCGTACCATTCACGTGTGACAAACGACCTTGCAGCAAGACTCCCTTCATCAAATATTTGAAGTGGAGATAATGTTCAAACACACTGTTCTCTTATGGAGGACACAGTGAAGGACCACATTCTGCACAGTTATGTAATCATTTTTTATTTTTCTCCAAATGGTAAAACCTGATTATTCAAATAAAAGTCCTGATCTCCCTGCATCAATAAAACAGTCAGATTCTGTAGAGACTTTCAAGTCCAGACTGAAGACGCATTTCCCTTTCGTATGGCTAGCATACTGGCATAGTATGTTGCTACGCTTTTACTCTTTTAATTTATTTTATTATTAAACGGAGCGTGCCACAGCCTCAACTTTATCTAAAGTCTGGGTCTGTTAGTGAAGCTTAGGGCTAGGTGCTGGCAATCACCTTAGTATTTCTCCTGTTTTTCTTGTTGTTTAATGCTGACAAATTGTGATGTATTGTTGTTTTTTCTGATGCCTGACTCTGTTTTTTCTCTCTGTTTGAGGTGCTGGCTCCATCCAGAGATGGGGGTGGTGTCTACTTCTGCAGGCCTCCCGTCCTGGACTCCCAAAATTTCCTGTTTATCCATTTTGTAAATTGTGCTGGTAGCATGGCCCCAAGCAGAGGGTCACCCCTTTGAGTCTGGTCTGCTTGAGGTTTCTTCCTCAAATTATCAGATGGAGTTTTTTCTTACCACTTTCGCCTGTGCGCTTTGCTCTAGGGACTGGTAAGGTTAGAACTTACTTGTGTGAAGCGCCTTGAGGCAACTTTGTTGTGATTTGGTGCTATATAAATGAAAATAAATTGAAATTAAATGTGATATGTTAAAGCTACAGTATGTAGCATTTGGTGTCATCTAGTGGTGTGGATGCAGATTGCTTTTTGCCATCACTGGTCACAATTTTGCGTCCGTTGGCGACAGGGTTGATGCTCTCTTACCTTGTCTTGTGATGTGACAACGTGGTTGATTCTAGTGTCCAGGTGTAGCCGTGATTGAGCGCGGCTGTTTGCACCTGGCGGGATATGGACGGGATTGAGTGGGAAGAGGACGAGTTGTTTCAGGAGGTGCATTTTTGTGGACTGGGTGGTGGTTTTCACAATGGCATGGCTTGATGCAGGTATAACAAACTATAACCAGCTTATTTTCTCAGAACCGTTGCACCATGAGTGGACCAAATGTCACCAAGCTTACCTGCCAATTAGTGCAAAGGAGTGCTAAGGGTGCTACACTGCTGACATACAAATTAAGTAATACTAAAGTTTTTCTCAATGGTGCAACCTTCTTAAATGTACAAGCCACTACACGTGAAGCCATATTACGAGATATTTATAATAAAATGGTCAAAAACAACATATACACAATCAAGTCCACAGAAGCTAACAGTAACTGCTAGTAGGGCCCTGGAGTATGGACTCATCCTGACCCTTTGACACAGCTGTCCTTCAAAGCAGCCACACCCCTAATTATTCATAACTATGTCTCAAAATATCTTAAACTGAAGAGTTTTATTATTATTATTATTATTATTAATTATTATTATTATTATAACAGGTAAGTTACCCATAATGTGAAGGGACACAACTATAAATAAACTTTTAGCTGGCAGCCCATCTTACTTTTGCCAAAGGTTAACCTCTCAAACGAATAAACAGCCGAGATCTTGCCGCACATTTGAGCAGCTTTTGTCGCCATCTAGCAGACGATGTGAGGATTTCAGAGCTTCTGGTACATTTCCTACTTGACACCCAAAATTGGGTGAAGACGACGTTTATAAATGTCAGAAATACATGATTTTTTTTTTTTTTTCCTTTGGTACAAAGAGCTTTGACCTCCCAGTATTAATGTATAAAAAATTAGATTTTGAGAGTTTTGCAGGTTTTGAGTTTTATGATAAAAAAATTTGCCGAAAGGACTACAGAAGGATGGAATTTCTCCTGACAAGCACAACTTACGATTGTGAATAATAATAATAATAATTATTATTATTATTATTATTATCATTATTATTATCACATGCCATATTATCTGCAGAGACCAAAACTGTTTTTATACCAGGCTGTAAGTATGTTTTAGAAATCGAAGCTTGAGAATTACACCTTGTCACTCTTGCAATCGCATATCTTAGCTGTGCAAAATGCTAAGGTCGCTACATCAGAGGAAAAAAAATCTGTAAGAACTGAAGTTATGTACATAATTTAAAGTTATCTCACAGACGGCAGTGATACTCCAACTTCAGTATGACAGCCTGAAAACATGAATGTGTTTTGTGTGCACACTGATCCCAGGTGTAGACATTCATATAATGTTTATATGCAACCATAGTGTGTGAATATTTGTGTCGCGACACATGCTACCACCCGCCTACAGTTCTACAGTGTAATCCCAGTCCGTGTGTGTGTGTATATGTGTGTGTGTTTGGTTCAGTAAATGGCACTCGGGCAGCAGAGCTGGGTGCTGTTTTAATCCTGCACTGCCAAGGTCACCCGGCTTTAGTACAAGCACCAGCCGTCCTGTAGGGACACACTGGAGTATAAATAATTCCCCCCTCATGGTCAGGCATGGAGGTGGAACGCTAAAAAAAACTTGCACAAGAGGGAAAACACATCAGGCATAAAAGGCTTCTTGAGGACAGAGTGAATCTGGAAGTAATTGGGAATTAAAGGCAGAATTTGTTGTTTTGTTTGTTTGTTTGTTTGTTTGTTTGTTTGTTTGTGTGTTTGTTGCCAACATCCTTTTATGTTCAAAACAAACCAAAAAAAAAAAAAAAAGTTGAACTGGTGTCCAGCCTCCGGGAGTCTTGCTGCCAGAGTCAGTTGAACTGTAATTCTTTTCTCTCCCACAGTGATTAAGTGTGAAACGCTCTGAGTGAACTCGTGTTTTTTTTTTTTTTTTTTTACTTCTAAACTTCCACAGAAAATCATCTTTCCAGCTTCTTCTTTCTCTGGTGTTTGGCCGCTCTGTAATGTGTCCTCCTTAAAGGAGTTCTGCCCCGAGTACTGTGCTGTGGGTTTGAACTCGGAAGCCTGTGACGTACGTGGCAGGTGCTCCCAGCAGGGGGCGTGGTGAAGCAAACGAGTCCATCTGGTGGGAACCTTCACTAACTCCTTCCCTCCTTGCATATCCACCCCCCCCCCCCACTCTCATCCCTGGCCACCTTATCTGTTCATTTGTTTGCTGTCCTCCATCTTTACCTTATTCACTTGTCCCCCCCTTAACGTTCTCGCCTCCATCCCCTCTGTGGTCCATTCTGTCTGTCCCTCCGTCTCTCCCCACAGGTCAATGACGCAGTAGGAAACAAGTGGCCTTGGGTCTATTTTGTCACCTTAATCATCATCGGCTCCTTCTTTGTGCTAAACTTGGTTCTTGGTGTGTTGAGCGGGTAAGGTCAGGGTCAAAGGTCACTCAGAACTAACATCTGGGGGATGAAGCAGGGGCGACTGTTTCCCCTTTGTGATTTTCTACTTGGAGGCTTTTGGTCTTTTCTTGCTGCTTTGTATTTCTGGCTTCATTTATGTAAGTTTACAGTGAATTAATTGGATTTTTTTAATGAAGTTGATATAAGTGCAGTTTTACATAACACACACACACACACACAGCAATTAAATTATTAACTATTTTAATGAGATTTATTACC
The DNA here is from genome assembly GCF_902500255.1 of Thalassophryne amazonica. Taxonomy (NCBI): domain Eukaryota; kingdom Metazoa; phylum Chordata; class Actinopteri; order Batrachoidiformes; family Batrachoididae; genus Thalassophryne; species Thalassophryne amazonica. The sequence continues at coordinate 28,828,233 of NC_047124.1, forward strand.
CTCACCGTGTTGTTTGTCTGTATGTTTATTTGTTTTCAATATCCTCAAAATGCAAAGAGCCATTCCACTCTGTCTTTGGGCCCATCTTCTCGCAAACGAGGCCTTTTTGAGATCATAGGTTGAAGGTTAAGGTCAAATCAGAGGTCAGATTATGGTGTCTGTGGTGATTATGTTCAAAACGCAAAGAGCAGTTTAAATCAAACTGGAGAGGTAAACACTGTGTGGACCATCCTCTCACAGCAGAGGTCACCTCAAAGTCATAGGTCAGAGGTCAAATCTGAGGTCTCATATTAACAGGGATTATCTTTAAAAACACAAAAAGCAATGTCATCAACTTGGTGGATATAACTCTGTAAACGTCCTCTCACGACACAGGCCATGTCAAGGTCATAGACCCAGATAGGTCAAATATAAAAGGTCATGTCAACAGTGATATCTCCAAATGCAAAGAACTATGTCAGTCAAGTTTAGGGGATAACCTCTGTGGGCCTCTAGCATCACAGGTCATGTCAAGGTCTAAGGTCAAGGTCGAGTCACAGGTCGCTCTCTACTATCTGTGCTGATATCTTCCACATGTAAAGAGCAGTTTCAGTCAGTCTTGAGGGATAAACTCTGTGGCCATCCTCTTGCAACATAGGTCATATTGAAGTCATAGGTCAAAGGTTGCTCAGAGCCCATCTAAAATACACGAATCAGCATATCTCAGGGAACTAGGTGGGATACTGAAACAGAGTTTCTGTGTAGACCAACAGCTCTATCAGTGATATCACATGATATGTTGAGTGAAGTCGATGTCTGTCTGCGATCGTCTGGTTTCCTTGTTCTAATCTGTAAATATGCTTACAGCTGAGTTTCTATTTGTATTTTCACCTAAATTCAAGCACCATGAAAACGTTTGTAAATTTAAAAGCAACTGATGCCTATTCTAATTGCTATTTAAATTGATCAGGTTATTATTTTTCTTGTTGGTATTTTACAGTTTGCAGTGAGTTACATTGTGTGATATTCATACTTTATTATGCTGAAAGTTTTGGTGTTTGTTCCATTTTCCATGAACTCAAGACCTTGTTGTTTTTTGCAGCAATCCAGCAACTTACTTCTGACCAATGAATGATTTGTCCAGTCTTAGAAGCGAGTGAACAGCACTGTCACTTATCACTAAGGGCCCTATCTTGACTACCTATATCACACAGCCTATAATGCATGGCTCAAAGGTTTTTGGGGCATGTCCAGTTCCACATTGTTATTTACAGAGCATAAAATCTGAGCACAAAATATCACAGTGGGCACAAGGGTGTTGAAGTCATCCCCTAAATTAGCCATGGTTTGAGTATAACATGAAATAAACCAATTTGCATCATCTGTCATCTCCTTTAAGAGTTGGAGTATTTCAGGCACATTCTCATTTAAAAAGCAGACTTGAGTGAGACCTTGTCTGAAAAGATAACGATTTGTGCCCACCAAAGCTGCCTGAGGTGAAGCACTGAAAAAGTAAGATGAAGGGGTTTTTGCATGAATTGAAACTTTTATTTAATTTGATAGTTGGTTTTATTCACATTTATTGTGTGTAGACGTAGGCTGCATTGATTACGTTTGCATGCAGCCTTTCATAGCCGGAATATTATCAATACCTGGTTTGCGCATGGCCATGTAAACACCCGCAAAAACCCGAATATGCTCATATTCTGGTTTTAAAAACTCGAATATGACCCCTGGGTTACTCCTTATATCAGGTCATATAAACACGCATCGGGATATCGCCATAGAAAGGAACATTATTTTGTGTTCTGCGCATGTCCTATCCGCAAGGAATCTTGGTCTTTTGAGTACGGCAACTACTTGTATGCGGCACGCGCAGCCCACCGGACACCACAGAAACAGAGGTAAACAGCACATTGTGTTCTGCGTCCTTGTCAGGCGGGCCGGTCGCGGCACCGGTCACCACAATTGCTCTGCCTCCGATGCAATTACTGAGTCTGCGGGCTTGGTAAACGCCGCAGCAGGCCACTCACGCCGCCCCCCTCTCTGCTGTGCGGAGTTGCGGTAACTGTGGCAACAGGTCCAGAGACTACGCTCGCTGTTTTGATGTGGAGGCAGCCCGCAAGGATAGATTTCTTGTGGAAAAAATCCACAGCGCCGCAGGGTCTCGGTATACTGCAGCCGCAGAGCTCCGTGGCCATGACTTGGATTCTTTGCGGGTCCCGCATCCGTACCCCCGGAGGCAGTGAGCGAAGGGAGAGCACACGCATTGTATTCTGCGTGTGTCTGTTATAATCTTCTCGCCCAGAAGAAAAAAGAGAGTGTTTACACAGGAGAGAAAAGTGAGGAAATGTTGATGCCTGCTTGAGAAAAGTGTATAAAGTGTTTAGTGAGGGGTTTTACACAAAGCAGGATTTGCACGAACCCAGACCAAATCAAGCACCTGAAGACGTGTGTCGCTGTTTAGATGGGGATATTCCAAATGATACCAATGACCATGTATACAGGAGTAACTCTGTCTGCTTAAGCATGTAAATGGGTTATTCCTAATGATTCAGAAACTGGAATATTGACCTTATCCTGAATATTAATGGCATGTAAACGTAGTCATAGTCAACCTGCTTATGTATGGTGCATCTGAGAGTTGTGCTCTTAAATGCTAGAAATACACTATGTTGGACCTTAGACCAGGTTTTTGTTGGTCTATGGTGCAATCACAGTCTAGCCACATGTCATTTTATACATACATTTCTGCTTGGAATTTATAGGACATGGGTGCTGGGCAAGACAACTACAACTGCGTCAGGTGCAGTGCAAGATAGGGCTCTGGGTGTTCAGTTCTCAGAGCTGCTGCTGTTCCAGAACACATTGTCATTTAATAGAAAAACAGCGATGAGTTATCTGTATGGCGTCAGACCCTCAGTGGGCCAAATATCAGGACAAATACAAACTGTTTGTACACAGCATAAATACTTAGCAGTCATTTTTCAGCAGTTCAGAATGTAACTTTAACTTGTCACTAATTCCCACATGGCACTGCACAATCAAGAGATGCAACGAAATAGAAGCACTGAAATTTGATCATTGTAATTAAGCATTCAGCATTGATGTGGACAAAATAATAGTTTTTTTGTAGAAACATGACAAATGTAGGTCCTATCTGCAAATATTTTTACCTAGTTTGCTTGAGTGTTGACATTTTTTTTTACATGAATCATTATGTCAAAAAGATTGTGTTCAAAAATACTTGTGGAATAGAAAGCTTAGTGTGATAAGGAGTTGAAGAATCTGGGGATCTGGGATCAAGCCTGTATGTGTCCCTGGACATGACATGGCTGGGAAAATAACCTGCAACAGACTGGTGTCCTATCCATAGACCACCAATGGTATCTGGGAATAAGGTCTAGGAGCAGGCATTGATGTCAGATCCACCACACCACAGAATTGCCTCAGGTCCTGGATGGCAAGTACCCAAGCATACAATTGGTTCATCGCCACCTTAAAAGTAACAGTCTATTTGCCACAGCAAGGTGAAACATGGCCATGTCCTTAGATTTGTCCAGTTGCCAGGGTCCTCAACGCTAAGGATCTTGCCCAAAGAAATGAGCCAAATGGCCAAAATGTATCAGCTGACGTTCCCTCACAGTGCAACCCAGGAACAAGCACCAGTGTAAAAACTGAGGATAAACATCCCTGAGCCTCCACCTGAGAATCACTACACTCTTTGCGACTGCAGTAAACCTTCATACTGCATTCCAGTTCCAGTTGCCTCTGTCAGAAGTTGGAATTCCTGAATTATAATTCATTCCAGTTTTCACACATCATAAATTGGAAAACAAGATGGACAGCTCAAAGAAAGCCTTGTTTGGACTTGTTCGTTTAGAGTATATAGTGCTACAAAACAAATATGTGGCCCAACAGATGTGTTAATAATAGCTACCAGGTTAGCCAATACGGGTGGCACCAGCTGATAAACATTATGGGGCATTTTTAAGTATAAAGACATCATAGCACCATGTCCATAGAGAGCAATAAGACAGTAATGTGCATGTAATTGTACACATAAAAGACAGAGGTCCTAAAAAATAAATAAAAAAATAACAAATCGGGCGGCTTTCACTTCAGAGCATCCATCTTGGATTTGATTGGATTGTGATTTGCGATTGGTCATGAATGACAACCTTGAGTGGTGTTAAACATTGTTTATTAACGGCAGGGACAGGCTTGGTTCTTATACAATAAGGCAGTTCCACTGAAGGCAGAGTTTCCAATCCGAGAGGTGTTATACAAAAAGGCCTGGCTAGGGTTGGGTGCACAACTGTGTCTTAGGACATTAGGCTAATTCTAAGGTCAGCATACATAGCAATGTTCAGAATTGGGAATAGCTGAACACTAATAGAACTCACTGAGAACACTAGAAAGTGGGTAGAACTGTGACCATCTGGCAAGGGACACAGTTGAAATTAAATGCATGTTAAAGGACGCTAGTACATTCACAGTGGAAACACAAGGACATGACAGCTTGAAGGATAAAACCTGTAAGAATTAATAGCTGATGATGAAATTACAACGGTCCATAATCACAGAGGAAATCTAATATTAGATTGGTGATACTGTGAGATGACAGAGAAAACACAAAAAATCCATACCCAAAGAAAAGAAGACATTAAGCACATATGAAAACTGAACGTAAAGCCAGAGAGACACCTGCACTGTGCTCTGTGCGCCGTGGCAAAACAAACAACATAGAGAAACCACTAGAGTGTTCTGCAGGTGGAAAAAACTAACCAGAGATCTATGAGGGGCAATTCAGAAGTTTTGAGCCTAACCCAGAAAAAGTAGGGTGTGGTTCCCCATATTTTGAATTCTGAGAAACCAACATTTCTCGAGAATGTGTGAAATTTTGACTCATTGGGTGCAATGTTGAGAAATGTTGACGTTTCATTGAGTTAACGAATCACAATTATGACACAAAAACACCACAATTTTCAATGTGAAGGGATTTTAGGAGAGTTGTATGAAGGTGTTGGAGCAAAAGTGGGAAATTTTTCCGCAGCTTCTTGTGATGTCGTTTTTTTTTCCATATGTATGTACTGCAAAATAGGGATCATGTTTAGGGGGCATGAAGTCTCTGATTGACCTGTTTCTGACCTTTGACACAGACTACAAAGTGACAGAAGCTTGATGGGGAAAACAGCAGAGATCAGTCCGTTCCAAACAGTGGGGGCGGGGGAGCTGAGTCTTTGTCTGAGTTGTGACTAATGTTGCTGTCAACACACTACAAAGTCTGACCTTTTACCAGCTGCTTCTTCCATGTTGTGTGTGGGACTTAGATTGGCATAATAAGTAATGGTGAAAGAGGAGGGCAGAAAACTGATGTCTGGATTTGATCCCATACGTAAATACAACGGCCAGAGAGAACGAGGGCCTGAGAGGAATACAGAGATGAGCGTAAAGATGAAACTATGATGATCAGAGCTTATCAGAATTGTCTTTATCGCTCAGCTGCTCACACTCGCACAAAGATCAATAGTGTCGGGTGTCCTAATTTTCAAACAAACAAGACAGTAGCGTTTTGTCCTATTGCTCATCGATCAGCGATGTGTGTGGGTTTTTTGTTGTTGTTGCAGTCACATGACTAAATGGAGACAGTTTTTGCTCTTCGGTGCAGAAAGATTGCAAATAGCATCCATCAAGTCCAGTATCAGGGCAGCAGGGGTACAGCGATATGGTTTTTAGAGCCTATTTACACATGATGTGATTGAATCCAATATTTGGTTTCCATCGCAAAATGTCTGCTAATCATTAATTTTATGAACCTATAAGCATTAGACTAATTGAATTGTATGTTTTGCATTTGATGACATTGCACAGTTTGATTTTCATTTCATTGTTGAATGACGGCTGAATGTAGCCAAGTCATCATAGTGTACTCGCTGTGCTACAACATAATAAAAATGGCTGCCACTGTCCAGCGCTTAGTTGTGGCAGCTCATTTACAGTCACATGGTTACAGACGGAGCCTTCTGTCTGCATCCAGGGTCGATCTTGGGACATCTGTGGATTAGATATACTTTATTGATCTCACAGTGGAGAAATTACGTTTACACTCCAGTTACCTCAGACAGCAATTAGTCCACAATTATTACTTGTTTACCGTAATAATGGCACACATCAGAATTAAAGGCAACACATACACATTTGACATTGTTTATGTGCACTAAGTTTGAAGAAGTCCGTTATCCAAATTGAGGCAAGTGGGTGAAGGTCACGCAGCAACCCTGAGATGTGCCACCCACAGCTTGGGGGGGAGTGGGCTTGCAGCTAAAACTACACCGCCCCCGCCGAAGGGAGAAGGAGTGACGTTAGCGGCGCCGGAAAGGGTTGGTGTTGATGGGGGAAGGAGGGGGTGGAGGGAGGGAATGGAGCATGCTTCAGTCCTGTCAAAAGTTTATTGTCTTTGTGAGATGAGATAAGAAACAGCCAAATGATCCCCAGGCCGAAACAAATCCCTCTGGAGGAAAAAACAGTCAATTTTACCTTCAGGCTTGATAAGCCTGTAATGTTATGGTTACAGTACAACCCCTGGCAAAAATTATGGAATCACCGGCCTCGGAGGATGTTCATTCAGTTGTTTAATTTTGTAGAAAAAAGCAGATCACAGACATGACACAAAACTAAAGTCATTTCAAATGGCAACTTTCTGCCTTTAAGAAACACTATAAGAAATCAAGAAAAAATATTTGGCAGTCAGTAACGGTTACTTTTTTAGACCAAGCAGAGGAAAAAAATATGGAATCACTCAATTCTGAGGAAAAATTATGGAATCACCCTGTAAATTTTCATCCTCAAAACTAACACCTGCATCAAATCAGATCTGCTCGTTGACATTGACCCTGTGCCATGACATTGACCCTACGTGTCTTTTTGCAAGGAATGTTTTCGCAGTTTTTGCTCTATGGCAAGATGCATTATCATCTTGAAAAATGATTTCATCATCCCCAAACATCCTTTCAATTGTCCAAAATATCAACGTAAACTTGTGCATTTATTGATGATGTAATGACAGCCATCTCCCCAGTGCCTTTACCTGACATGCAGCCCCATATCATGAATGACTGTGGAAATTTACATGTTCTCTTCAGGCAGTCATCTTTATAAATCTCATTGGAACGGCACCAAACAAAAGTTCCAGCATCATCACCTTGCCCAATGCAGATTCGAGATTCATCACTGAATATGACTTTCATCCAGTCATCCACAGTCCACGATTTCTTTTCCTTAGTCCATTGTAACCTTGTTTTTTTCTGTTTAGGTGTTAATGATGGCTTTCGTTTAGCTTTTCTGTATGTAAATCCCATTTCCATTAGGCGGTTTCTTACAGTTCGGTCACAGACGTTGACCCCAGTTTCCTCCCATTCGTTCCTCATTTGTTTTGTTGTGCATTTTCGATTTTTGAGACATATTGCTTTAAGTTTTCTGCATGATGATTTACTCTCTTTTAAGAGTTTGATAATCCTCTCCTTTGTTTCAATTGACATATCTCGTGTTGGAGCCATGATTCATGTCAGTCCACTTGGTGCAACAGCTCTCCAAGGTGGGTTCACTCCTTTTTAGATGCAGACTAACGAGCAGATCTGATATGATGTCAGGTGTTAGTTTTGGGGATGAAAATTTACAGGGTGATTCCATAATTTTTTCCTCAGAATTGAGTGATTCCATATTTTTTTCCTCTGCTTGGTCTAAAAAAGTAATCATTACTGACTGCCACAATCTTTTTTCTTGATTTCTTATAGTGTTTCTTAAAGCCAGAAAGTTGCCATTTGAAATGACTTTAGTTTTGTGTCATGTCTGTGATCTGCTTTTTTTCTACAAAATTAAACAACTGAATGAACATCCTCCGAGGCCGGTGATTCCATCATTTTTGCCAGGGGTTGTAGTAAAATCACTTTTTAACAGTTCCACTTGCACAACCAAATCCCAATTATGAATTAAGAATATTCACCGGCTTCTGAAATCTTCAACTTCAACTGCAAGGCACGCATCTGCTCCAAGATGTCATCCAATTTGCGTCTGAGTTCAAGAGTCATCGCAGTCTGAGAATGCACTGCCTTGCCAACCTCGTTAATCATGATGGACAAGCGAGGGGCCATGGTTCTTGATGCCGCCGTCTTTCCAATTTTCCGGTAGATCAGGGCAGCACATAAGTCAAAAAGTACCAGCCCTGCCACCATGAGACCAAGAATGAATAAATCCTCGACGTCCTCAACGGAGAAAGGCGCCAAGCATGCCACACACCAGGAACTCCAGGCGTCGAGAACATAGCCCGCAGGATACATTCCATCTGGGCAGGTAGGATCCCCCGGTCCTAACCTTCTTGTAGAAAAAATGGTGTCAATAGCATTCAGAGACCAGCTGATCAATTCCATGGTTAATCCAATAGTAGTCCAATAGATCCAAAATCCAATATAATTTGAGGAATTCACAGTCTGGTGAAGTAGGGACTTGAAGGTTAAAGGCAGAGAACAGATAAGGGAGAGTGGAGGAGATGCGACCACCCTCGTCGGAGTCCCAAGCTTCTGGGTTTGGGATGTGTTTGCTTCTTTGGCTTAGGAATGTTGTTGCACGCCGACAAACACGTGGCCCTTGACAAATCCTTAGCCTGGCCTTATGGGTGGGAAATCTCACATGATCGGGGTCTGAGGATTAAATTTCTAAGAAAATATTGCTCACTTGTGCGAGAGGTGTTAGCTGTCAAGAAAGCCATGGTGTACCTGCACACCTGGCACAGTCACATCTTGACACTTTTTTGGTTCCCTTTGTGGAAAACCAAAACACTGCCCCATGAAAGTTAATGAAGTCATCACCTATTTCCCATTCCTTATTTGCTAAGGATCCTTTGACAGTGACAAAGGATGTTTTTCAAAATGTAAAAAATACACACACATAAAAAAAATAACTTGCTTCGTGAACATAATAAAATTCTGGAAAGTATTTCCACCCAAGTATTAATTTGGCCAGAAACAATTTTGCTGAGTGAGCTCAATGTAAATTTGTAACTTTGGATTTGCTGTGGTGACCCCGAATGCAAACAATGGAGCAGCCAAAGGGGCTTACTTTTTTTGTTATATTTACCCTTACAAATCTAGTTGGCCTGAGCCATAGTAATAAAGTAACAGTAACGCAAATGCATCATGTTGACCCAACAAATTTACATTAGGCCTACATTTACCTTTACAAATCTAGTTGGCTTGAACCATGGTAGTTAAGTAACAGGAATGCAATTTCTTCATGTTGACCCAACAAATTTACATTGAGATCACTCAGCAATATTGTTTCTGGCTAAGTTAACGCATTTTACTTGGGTGGAAATACTTTCCATAATTTTATTATGTTCACTGATCAAGTAAAATTTTAAGTCTTTGCATGTTATGTTAAAACTACATGATTTGAATGTGTTCAACCATAAAATTTGATTTTATATCATACAAGATCGTAGAAGCTACATGTTAGACTTAGGTTCATGTAACAAACACCCATGTTGGTTTTTTAGTGTGGCCTGAAGCCAGATATTTAACATGGTGTCCAAAATGACCTAAAATTCATTGTTATTAATTCTATTGTTTGTTGCTATGAAACACTGTAGGTGTATTGGTAATGGGAAACAGTCATTTGGTGGCTATTATGGTCACTATTTTCAATTTTCAAAATTCACGAATGAAATGATTGATGCATAAATGTATTAATGGGACCTAAAACTCACCTTTCATGGAAAATGTCATTAAAAATTAAGTCATTTGTATGTTGTTGAATTTGTTTTAATGAGAAGTCGGAACAGTTTTGGTGGCCATATTGCGTCCCATCTTGAATATCAAGCTTGAGGCCAGTTTTTCATTTTTGGCAACATCCTGATTATGTTTTGGGGTCATGAAAAATGTAGTTCTTGGGAAGGTTGGGTGGGTGGGGGGTCCTAGCTGTCCCACTATAAATTATATGATTTGTGTGGCAGTTTAAAAGCATTTAAATGCAACTATAACAGGACCAGATGTTCTGTCAGTCATGAGAAGTGTTGCTTACAGATTACGATGGACTTTGTACACTAAGAATGTAAAAAAACAAGATCTCAAACTGACAAGCAATCTATCAGTTCAACTGTACCAGCACAAATATTCAGCAGTCTATCAGTTCAACAATACAAATATTCAGAAGACATTTGTGCCGATGTTTGATCATTTTACATTCACTAAACCTTTGAATAACAATTGTGCTCCTTTAAACTGCAAATGTTTCTGCACGTCCTGTCATATTTCATCCACATTTATCTCCTCACCTGGTGCTGAGGTTCCCCTAGTGCAGGTTTTAATGGAGTGTTCCTGAATTATTTCTGCTGCCCTGAAACCTTGATGTCATTTCAGCAGGTTTCATCACTCCAGGAGTTCCAAGTCCCTGCCATTAATTTGGATTCAGTACTCAAATTGTTTAAATCTTGTTCAAAATCATATTAAAACAGCAGATTCTATTCAGTATATAACAACAAAATGAAGGTCTTCTCTGTCTGCCCCCTGATCTAAGAGAGTGGTGTGTCATGTGGAAGGTGACATGCTCACCACTTCTTGGTGTACCGCACTCACACTTTATCACATTTCAGTCATCGTTATTCATCAATGCTGCACGGTCTAAAGCACATAATGCATTTGGGGCAAAGCAACAAAAGGCTTTGTGTGTTTCCTCAGTTATTGTGTTTTGGGCCCAACATGAAATAAACCAATCAGAGGGCCACCTCTCTTTCTCTTTAAGAGACAGTTTGTTACTTTGAGGAAAGAGTTCTGCACATAAAGTATCAAACTGCGTGAGCACAGACCATCAATCATGCACCAGAGCTCCCTGAGGTGAAGCATATGAGCTGCATCTTCTCCCACCTCCTTCGTCTTTTTATGCCACCTGATCTCCTTTATGTCCCACAGGTGCAACCCCCCCCCCCCCCCCAGTGATTAAACAACTGAATTGAAGAAGCTAGCTTGTTAGCATTCCAAAAATTGTTAGCTTTCCAATGCTAGCTTCCTGTTGCACAGTGCACACTGTCTCTCTGAAATCTATGTAAAAGTCCTTTTTTTGTTCAACATATTCGAGGCAAATTCCAAACTGAAAAAAAAATGGAAGGCGGAGCTTAGCACATATGTTGGACATCACGGACGTTTCCATACAAATGATTGGGTAACCAGTTGTCAAGGCTACATATATAGAGGTATTTGAAAATGAGGAATGAAGACCAACACACCCATGGTTGCGACAGATGAGCAGAAGTAAGCTAGCTATTGAAAGAACATGGGCATGAAAATGGCAATAGTGTGAGTTGAAAAGTAGCAATAATACTTGGTTTGTGGACTCCTTTCTACTGGGTGTAAGAGCGGACCCTAAAGCTGATCCTTAAAGCTACAGTGTTTAGGATATATGGGCATTTATTAGCAGGAATGGAGTATAGCATTCATATCCACCTGTTAATTTGTGTAGAAATACCTGCAGCAATGTATCATGTGTTTTTGTAAGCTCGGAATGAGACCATCAACATGGAGGCCACCATGTTGGTGTAGAAGCCCAAAGGGGGCATACTTACTTCCCTGCACACCATCTACTGGTTGCTAGCTCAGGCTAACAAGCCTAATAAACCCTTGGTTATGCTTATTAAAAGAAAACCCAAGGGATCAGAAATCCCTGTCACCAAAGAATCGACAATGTGAAGAGATACAAAATTGTGACTGGTGACGGCATAATGCAATCTGCAGCCTCACCACTAGATGACACTACATCCTGCACACTGTAGCTTTAAAGATTCTTTGTGTCTATCTGAATGTGCATTTGTCTGTATTTACGCACTAACATCTTCTCTTCTTGGCAGAGCTTTTTGTCTTTCATCTCTGCAGTTTTTTCCTCTGTGAAGCACAACAGTCTCCTCATAATGTTATTCTACTTTGTGTATTTTAGACCTCTTCAGTCTAGACTTTCAGATTCTTTGTCTTCTCCTTCTGTTTTCTCAGAGAGTTTTCTAAGGAGAGGGAGAAGGCAAAGGCACGTGGAGACTTCCAGAAACTCAGAGAGAAACAGCAGTTGGAAGAGGACCTCAAGGTAGGTTGATCTAAGCTGCACACCTGCCATTAAGCAGAAACAAAAGGACTAAAGGTGACATCACAAAGGGAACAACCCTTCTTAACACCAGCAAGGAGCACGTTCAAAGAGAAGAACAAATCCCATCGGTGTGGAGAAATGAAGCAGCCATGATACAAGCGCTGCTCTGCTGATGTGACAGGAGCGCTGAGCGACACACTAATGACAGTGTTTGTGTGTGACTGTAGGGCTATCTGGACTGGATCACTCAGGCTGAAGATATCGACCCGGAGAATGAAGAGGAGGGCATGGACGATGACAAGCCAAGAATCGTGAGTACTGCAGCCTGTGTATTTGTGGCCGGTAAAAGCATGAGAGAGAGCAATTTTTTTTTTTTTTTTTTTGAGGGTGACTCTGTGTGTGGTGATGGTAAGCTGCTTTGTGGATGTATGGCCACTGATAGTTTTTCACTTTTGAGTAGAAGTGTTGTAAAGTCATCTGCCAAATGGGCATTTTGTATTCACTGCAGAAAGAGTGTGCAGGGACAGTTGCATTTTATGTCAAATTTAATGTCAAATGATCGCATGGTCTAAAGTGTAAACTTGTTTTGGATATTCTTTGGGCCCTATCTTGACAATTGTCTAAAGTGCATAGCACAAGACCATTTGTGGTGTGTCCACCTGTAAAATATGTTGTGTGATCCACATTTGTGATTTGTGATTTACCTCTGTGTTTTCCCTATCCACCAGATCATTATTGTAAATAAGAATTTTTTTTCTTAATAACTTACCTGGTTAAATAAAGGTTAAATTAAAAAAAAAAATCAAATCAGCTCAGCTTTGTGATGCACAGAGCGTGTAGTCTGAGCAAGTATTGGCTCACTTAATTAGTCATGATGTAGTTTGCACAGCTAACCTAAAAGTTAGCTTTGATAACTATTAAACCGCTAACTGAAAAGTTAACTTTTATAACGCTAAACCGATAAACCGATAAAAAAATTAGCAGGAGTTACAGCTAGCCGCTAACCACGAGCTTTTAATATTGACTCTGTCGCGGCCACTTTGGATTACACTGTCAGCTACTGATAAGACTGTTTCGAGTTTAAGCGCTGCATGGGGCTGGTGGGTAAATTCAAAAGCAATCACAAACAAAAAAGGAACACACAAAAAGTAAATAAATAAAAAATAAAACCCCAAACACTGTCATCATGTTTATCAAAAGCAGTAAAGCGCAGTATTAGAAGTCACAGTTTCTCTATATTATATATTTATAAACTGTTAGCGGAGCTACCGCTCATCCGTATTGGGTTCACTAACACAAAACAAATGCACGAAAATTAAATTAAATAAATAAATACTGACTTTTGAGCTGCTTACATAGCATTTTTGTCTACAGTGTAACTTCTTGTCTTGTCTGCGCTTGTGTACTCTGACCTGTGAACCGGAAGTGTTAGCTACCTCTTTGTGTTCATGAACAGAACGTGTATGATTTTACAAACATTTTTGACCGTTAAATTTGCCACTTTGCCAGCAAAAAAAACAAAAAGTTAGTAGACTGAAAGTTAGCGGAACTAAATTTTGCAGAAGCTAATTCGTCCGCTGATGGTTTTCAGAGTTACCTGAAAAGTTAATCCACTAACAAAAATGTTAGCTTCACTAATTAGTGATTAGTGGATTAGCGGAATTGTGCCCACCACTGGTAGTTTGGGCAATGCATGAATAAATCAGATTGTCGCCTGACATCGCTTAGGAGCAGAGCTGGCCACTGTATGCTATTTCAGCTCAAGCTAGGTGTTATCTACAACACGACAAAGGGGCGTTGTATGGCAGTGTGGAGGAGTGTCCGACTCCCACCATCCCCGCACCTTCCCGTAAGAACTGGGGTGGTGTTGTGATGTCTGTTTTCAGGGATTTTATGGATCTGTCTTTGATTTATTTTCTCCCCTTAAAACAGAAGTGACCAAACTCTTCCCTTTGGCTATAAATTAATATGACTGGATATTCAACTTGTTCAACAAAATATTCAACTTGCGTGAATTACCATATCCGCACGCTGGACAGCCCTGGCCGTTCATCAGTCTACTCCCCTTTTTAGAAGAAAGTTGGTTGAACACCACTCACCCATAATTATTAAAAACAAAGCAGAGTTGATGTTGTTTATTTATGTTGAAATGTGCTCTAATTTTGAAAAACTCTTGTGCTAGAAAATAGGAACTATTTCGAGGCAATTTCTAGCTTTGTGAAAGTTAAGATGAAATTCTGCTGTGAAAGATTTTATGCAAAAGTCGCTTAACATCGACTGGGCGTCCAGTGGCAAGTTACAAACAAGTACAGGACAGAAAAACCATTGGGAAAGTTCTCTATCTGACGTCCACTCAAAGAACTGAACTGACTCGCCAGACATCAGCTGACAAAGAACACATTTAATGAATGAGAAAAGGACATAAAAGGACAAAAACAGTGAGTCATTTGTGATTTATTTTTTATTTGTGAGTAAATCAGACATTTTATTCAAACGAGCGTTCCGATGAACATAATATTGGCCACGTTTAGTCATCGCCCCACCCGCTCTTCAGGCAGAATTTGGCAGGGTGCGCCCTGGGCACTCTGACGCACAAATACAGTATATGCAGTTTCATTCATTTTCTACAGCTGCTTATTCCAATTAAAGCCCCGGTCACACGGCAAGCCAAAACAAAACAAGAAATCTGGACTTGCACTGACTTTCGGAGACATGGTTTAACCGTTTCTGTAGCTGGTGCTTCGTCAGAATTTTCAAACTGTTAAAAATATGAACGAATCCTGACGACAACTTCAATTCATCTGTATTCCGGTTCCTCATCATTTGTGTAGTTCCCGTACCATCAGCATTCCGTTTAATTGTCGTCCAACTTCGTCCAACCTCCCATGTCCGACATCTTGCACGAACATTGATGATATCTGAACAGATCAATAACTAAAGATCCGACGAGATGAACGTAAGTCGTCCATTTGTGGGACGAAACACAACGTTTCCATAAAGAAACAATAGCGACAAGAGCGTTTGATCAACTACTTTAATTGTTTACGCACATTGCAGCTGTCTTTGGCTGCAGTGTGCATGTGCACGCATATGTTGTAGTGAAGACAGACATGTTGTCAAGACAACCAGATCCTGCAGCTGCAAAGCATTAAGGTCGCCATTTGCTTTGATTTTCTTTTGTTAGTTTCGGTTTCATTTCAGTCTTTCATGCGCTCTGCACTCGCAGGCTTTTCGGTGATGGGAGAGGTGCCGGCTCATTTGTCCACTTTTTCTCAACGATTTGTGGCTTTTTGACTTTTTCCTTCGTTCAGCTATCACCGTGTGACCAGGCCTTAAAGGTCACGGGGGAGCTGGAGCCTATCCCAGCTTTCATTGGGCGAGAGGTGGGGTATACCCCAGATGCCAGTCTATCTCAGGGCCACTGACAGAAGTTGACAAATGCACCTGGAAAACACAGAGAACATGAACACTCCACACACAAAGGACCAGGTGGGAAGCAATCCTACAACCTTCTTGCTGGGCAACAGTGTTGACGTTTCAACATAAAGTCACTTCTATTAAATTTGCTTAACAATAATTTAGTTCTTCCAGAGACCTTGTGAATTGCCATGGTGGAGCCAAAAAAGGTTGGGCCACACGAAACAATCACAAAATGATGTTTTGTTTGACTGATTCACAGTTTTGTTTGGGTTGAAGACAGTCACGCACTCTCTTCTGTGAGGTTTCACCACCGCAGCCTCTCTCTTTCACTCACTTTGAGAAGTTCTCAGTCTTCAAAGAGAGTAGCGGGCAGAGTATAAGCGCAGCGCTGCTCTTGCAGAACATACAGCTTTACATACCATGACGGCAGCGCTCCCGACTCTTTCAAACGCATCTTGTGTTTGCAGAATGAGACAGCATTGCCATCATGATAAAGAAGAACAGACAGGTCCTGAGATAATACTGTTGACTCAAGTGAGGTTTTCTGTGAGTTAACAGATCTGCGCACAATGCGTCAAAGTGTGCCTGTGGAGTGTAACCACCAAGGGTCCCTGAGGTGAAGCAGAATAGCAACTGTTACGTTTACTTAATTTTTTAACTGTTGTTTTTCAAAGGCATCTTATAAAGCTGTATGATAAAACATTGACCTCTCCCCTGGAAAATGGAACTGTGACACAGTGGACATGTGTGAGAACTCTCTTTCCTGTTCAAACATGTCTGCGAAATATGTACATCTTTGATTTCCCAAGAGGATCTCTGAACTCCTATTTTTTCATCACAGTGTTTTTGCTTCAGTTTTACATGGAAGATTTTTTGTTTTGTTTTGCTTTGTGCCCTTTCCGTTACATTTACTAACATGCTTCTTCAGATGCACAATGCTAACATTAGCATATGTAGCATAGCAGTGCTAGTCGATCTGTGAACAGCATACAACATAGGTGTCCAATGTCTGGATGCCCCCCATCATCCACGATGTTGCCACAGAAAGGAACTTGTGACATTTTGTTGCTGTATTTTGACCCATGTGGGCCAAAATTCTAAATTATTTGCAGTCAAAACGTCCAGCCACAACAATTTGGTAATATTGCAGATAAATATTATATAAATATTAAATAATAATATGGCAACACAGTGGCTTAGTGGTTAGCACTGTTGCCTCACAACAAGATCATGGGATCAATTCCCAACTGGGGCCTTTCTGTGTGGAGTTTGCATGTTCTCCCCGTGTTTGTGTGGGTTTCCTCCAGATGCTGCGGTTTCCTCCACATCCAAAGACATGCAGGTCAGGTGGACTGGAAACTTCATAATTGTCCAGGTTTCCCTTGTAAAAGAGATCTTGATCTCAGTGGGATTAACCTGGTTAAATAAAAGTTAAATTAAATTAAATATTGTGAATGCTTACTTGAATACAAATTAACAAAATATAGTGGTGCCAAATAAAATCCCTTTTTTAAAAGATGTAAATGGTGCAAAAAAAAAAAAAAAAAAATCAAAAGGGAGTACAGCTTTAAGTATGTTTAAGTGCAACCATTTTTCAGCTGTTTATCATGCAAAATGGGTTAAATCGCGTAATTGCACATTTATTTTTCTTTTTATTGTTGTTTTTGTAGCAAACACCATTCAGTTTTTTTTTTTTCCTTTTTACTTTTCCTACAAATTTGTGATTAAAGATGAAGGTAGGTGTGGAAGGGTTTGTTAGACATTAATTTCTCAATGCGCTCTGGTAGCTAAAAGTGGGGTGACGTGTGGAACAGATGTCCTGACTCCATCTGGTGGATCTTTGCTCATCAACTGCCCTGAAAAGGGATCGTGGCTACAAAAGTGGTTGCTGACCACCGTCTTGTCATTGCTGAGCTCAGTGTGGACGTCGTGTTGTCACACACCCAGTGAATGAATGAACTCGCTGTTCGACAGACTGAGATAGTTTTCATATAGTGTCTGTTTGCTTTGGCGGAGAATCCGCTTGAGGTTTAAAACCTGTTTAGATGTTAGTGAAATGTGTCAAACGGCAGCAAACAGCCTCTGGGCACACACACACACGCAACATCACACATATATGCACCCTGAGGAATATGTGCACTTGTGTTCTGATGGAAATTAACACAATCAAATTAACACTGACTGTTTTCGCAACAACTCCAGAGACACCAGCCTGACACGGCGCTTGTCTCCACGGGACTGAGCACCATTTTCCTGGGGAGGAGGAGCAAATTACTGGCTTTTTATGACCCAGAGCTTTGACCTCAGACGACAGAAACAGAAATTGTTAGGAGGTTTTTGAGATTTGAGGCCATTTATTTTATGCGCATATATTGTTCGGCATGTATTCGACGGAATGATGCACGAGCTCCACGACCTGTCACGATAATACGATACATAATTACATTGCTGCTCACACTAATTATGCAGAGAACAATCTGTAGTGAACATTTAACTTGAAGGGAACAAATTGTTCTGAAGAATAAATTGTCATACTTGATATTATCTGTTTCCTGTTTATATAGTTTATAAATTATTTGTGAATTTCTGAAAAAGGTTATTTATTTCTTCCATACAGTCATTGGCATGTTATGGTATTCAAAAAAAAAACAGTACAGTTCAATACAGGCATCACAATATGATAATTAAAATGTTTTACAAAGGCTTGATCAAATTTTCACCACAAATCGTTTGCGGTTTTGGAAGCAAAACATCGACATACCTGATGGCCACTAATCTGTTCAGTGTTTGCTCGCTCACCAGCAGCATGTTGGCACATTTCAAAAACATATCTACTTGCAAAGTCCAAATCTGATTGATTCCAATCAAAATCAGCCCAATAAATGCAACGTATTTCGCATTGATTCAAATACAGATCAGAACTGTTTCTGATGTACGGTGCATGTAGTATGACCTCCTTCCTGGCTTGTCAGGTAGCAATTTCCTCAGAAAACAAGTTCTTTGTATTCCTTGACAGTTTTTCTCCTGTTGACACAATTTACACGGGTGTACCCCTGAAGACGAGTCAAAACTGCACTGCTATCCCCCCACCCCCCTTCTCGTTACAGTAATGTGGATTGCAGATGAGGTCCAACGTCATACAGAACAAGCCCAGGGCCAGCCAGTGGTTAAGACACTAAGCTAAGTAGCTAACTGTATAATTTAGTGAGGTACATTTGCACACATTTCCCTCCACGGGTAAACTATCCATGCAACCAGACACTTCTAATGATGTATTTGCCTGTTCAGTGGTAATAAGACGTAGTTTACTCTGACCATTTCTAATTGGCACATCCAAAAACACTAATGAGCCATTTAGCCCATGACATTGTTTGTATTCTCAATCAATAATGCACCAATTAAACTCATTTTTGTCTTGAGTGAGAGGATGACTCTCCAAAACCTCTACAAATAAAGCCTAGGTTGAAAAATGTCAGACCTCTCTTTTAAGAAGTATTTTGGATTGTAACTACATTTAGAAAAAGAAGAAGAAGAGCCTTTATTCTCATTGTACATATATACATACATAACTTATCTTTACTTTGCATTGTACATTTGTCAAACGTGTACAATGAATTCACTTTAATGTGTTTGCAGTATGCCCTGAGCTAATGTCAGTTACCTGGGAAAATAAATGGGGACTACTAATCATGAAATGGGGGTAAAATGTAACAAAATGGAGCAGAGTGAACCAGACTGACTCCAAATAATTACTTTTATTTAATTGTTTAGCTTTTGTTTTTTGTGAGATGTGCTCAGTCCATGTAGTAGGGGCAGGCGCGCCATCTGCCGTTAAAGAAATGAAACTTCAATTAATGGGTCAGTCTGCTCCATTTCGTTAAGTTTTACACCATTTTGTCATTGTCAGTCCCCCTTTCATCCTATTTAGCAAAAAAAAAAAAACTTAATTGAATCATATTTGGAGTCAATTTGCTACGTTTAACCACCGTTTCGTTATTATCAGTCCCCATTTCGCTCCATTTCACTTAAAATAATTAAATAAAAGTAAATAATTTAATCATATTTTGAGTCAGTCTCTCTATTTCGTTACGTTTTACCCCTTTTCGTTATTATCAGTCCCCATTTCACTCCATTTCGCTTAAAAATAATTCAATAAAAGTAATTAATTGAATCATATTTGGAGTCAGTCTGGGTCAGTCTGCCCCATTTCATTACTTTTACGCCCATTTCGTGATTATTTGGCTCTATTTGCATTTTCCATTTCGTATTTTAGTATAGCCACACTTGGACAAATAATCGCACCAGAGTAAGATGCTTTTTAGCGGGAGTTTGCACTCTTGTTTCCCTCGTAAAGTGTGGCGTTTCTCCACACAGCTGGATGCCTCTGTTTTACATGCTGGAATAAGTTTATTGTGCGGCTGCGTTTTGTTGCAATGGGCTTTAGACAAACTTTGCAGCGTGCAGTCACTTGTTCCACGTCTGTCACAGTAATCCCAAACCACTGACGAAACTCACTCTCCATTAGCAGTTAGCCATGTTTGTTATTGTGTGAAGGAAACGGGACAGGGAGGGGGGAGCTACAGAAGGTCCTGGGGACAAAAAGAAAAAGATGCGCCGCAACAAGAGGAGAAAAAAACTCTAATTTTTTATTTTTTAAACCATCCGCAACAAATAACTTGAATTAACGATAAAATTGATATATCACCCAGGCCTAATTTTAAGCCATAAAAGTGCAAATAATTACAGGTGTGGGCCCTTTGAGTGACAGCTGGTGTTTTTCAGTGAGTCCAAGATCGCGCTCGCAGAGGTAGCTAGCAGTGGCTGCTAGCTGCTGTGGATTCAACTCCATGCTTTTTGAGCATTTTGATACAAGTATCGGAGATAATATGGGTTGTTGTGTGGTTAATTTTATGAATGAACTATCTAAAAAGTCTGTGCTCCAGTATTTCTACTGAGCAAAATTTTTACATTATTTCACTTGTAAGTTAGCACCATTAGCATTAATCAGCTTGGTGATACTGAGTCAATATACCAGCCATAATTTTTAATACCTACACCCAAGTCAACCATGATGAAACTCACCACCCAATCTGCAAAAAAAAAAAAATCTATGTGTTAAATAAACACTTAACACTGATTAGCCTGTTAGTTTTGGCTTCTTTGGTAACTCTAAGATGAGGCACGTATTTGGACTTCAGTCGTCGATCTTGTATGATGCCGGTCTTGCCCATGCTTCTTTGCCCATTTATGGATTGGCCAGGAGTTAGGCAGTGTCAGGAACTGCCAAGATGGCAACATTTGGAACTGCCCCAACTGAGATTCAAACCATCCCTTCAGAAAACCTTTGGGTGACCTCATGGAGGGTTTGTCCAGAATATATATGCCAACAAAGACCAAACTTCCACTGGACATTTTATATGTCACATATAACCATTTTAGATATTTTATTAAAATTAGTATTTAAGTGTTCCTGCTAACATGTGAACACATGAATATGTTTCTTTCTTCGCCCTCTTCTATTAGCCATCATTGCAGAGGAAAAGCCGGCACCCTGCGCTCCCAACGGCTCTCACGGTCGCCATTGTATTCAGAATGGAACACATTGCAATGTAGGATGGGAGGGCCCCAATGACGGCATCACTAATTTTGACAACTTTGCCTTCGCCATGCTGACTGTGTTCCAGTGCATAACCATGGAGGGCTGGACGGACGTGCTCTACTGGGTGAGTCGGACACCACAACAGTATGTAGCCACATAACCCATAAATGATAAATGTGCTGTTTAGCACCACGAGTGCTGGAGATTAGTCTTATTTTATTATTTAAATCGACAAAGTCTTGACTTCGAAATGTTCATGTATTCATCGTCTGACTTGTCTAAAGAAAACTGGCTGAAAAAGTGATGATTTGTTTGATGGAAAACTTTCAGTTTGGTTTGTCCAAATACTGGAAATTGGAGGGACTGTGTATACAAATGGCTATAACTCCAAAATGGTTCATGCAATATTTTTGTTGAAGTCCTTGAACTGAAGTTCTAGGTCGAAGGATTGTTTCGCTTCACCTTGGAAATGCTATTGTGTGTGCACAAGGTACAATTTGTTCACATTTTGATTGATTTGTGATCATGTTTTAAGTAGTTTACACACATTTTGATTGATTTGCACACACACTTGAGAACCAGTACAACACACCAGCCTGTCTCCTCATCACATGAATTTCACTACACCTACTGAGCTTCAAGGACCCTCAGTAACTTCGCTAATTGCCTTTTACTGACAACATTCAGCGGTGGCACTCGTGGCCACCATACAAAAGCTTTCGAAGTCAAAGAAACTGACAAATAAGCTCATTTCAAGCCGCGTGTAACTTTAAAAGCACGTTTTGAGAGCAAATCTGTTAATTCTTTCCTTGAATGTGAATGAAGTGAAATCTGAGAATGAAATGAAATGAATCTACATGGAGGACTAAATGTAAAAAATTACTGATGTGTGAATTGGAAACATACATTTTTACAATTTATAGACACTTATTCTAAATCTAAAATAAAGTTTAAAAATAATAAACACGCTATTTCTTTGCAGCAAATTTGTCAAGGCCAAAACAGAGTGGCCACCAAATGTAGCCTACGGGTCTCACATTGGGGAGTTCAAGTTAAGAGAGACTAAGCACCCTATCTTAATGGCAAAAAAGAAAAAAAGCTGCGTGAAGGGATTTGTGGTGCGTTAACGAATTAGTGCCAACCTGTCAGAGTGGCTACCAAAGCTCGCTGAGGTGAATCTTGGGGATGACTTTTCAAGAAATGTTGAAAACACTTGCACTGCAAGGGATTATTCTTAAACTTTGGAAAATCCTTGGGACGTACCCTCTGCAATGTTGTCAGTGCACGGAAAACTGAATGAAAGCACAAATTTATCAAAACATTGGATAAAATTGTGTATCGTGTATAGAATAACATTTCTAGTGCTCATTGTTTTAAAATGTAGCCCTGTTATATTTCAGAAACCATTTTCAGGGCAAAGATTGTTTTTTATTCGTGCCTCAAAGATATCATAAAAGCTTTAGGAGGCGCAATGGTGTACTGATTGTAATTCATTTTGTGAATGAGCCCCATCATTTTTCCACAACTTTGACAGCGATACGGTGCATCCGGAAAGTATTCACAGCGCTTCACTTTTCGTGCATTTTGTATTATGTATTCCAAAATGGAGTAAATTCATTTTTTTACCCTCAAAATTCTACTCACAACACCCCATAATGACAACATGAAAAAAGGTTATTTGAATTTTTTGAAAATTTATTAAAAATAGATTCACATCCTTTGCTCAATACTTTGCTGATGTACCTTGGGCTAAAGAGCTGAAATTTTTAATATGTTGTAGTTTAAACATGGAGATTTCCAAAAAGGTTTAACACACCCAGATTTGATGATGATCATGATATTTATATGATTAAAACAAAAACAAATTATTAAACAGCCATTTCCATTCAGCATGCAGTTCATTTACAGCAAAGAAAATATTAAATTTAGTATTAAATGAATAAGAAATATTAAGAAATAAAAAAGACTTAATGAATTAATGCTTAATTAATGATGTATTCTAGCTTGATGAATTCACGCAATATATCAATTTTGTGTATAAGCTCCAACACGAACAAACATATGATTTAGAGTTTACAAATATTTTTGTCCGTAACAAGCTAATTGGCATGCTAGTTGTTTTGAAGTTACTTGAAAAGCTAATAATCTGATGAACTTTTGACTGGCAGAGAATTGTACTGTGTGTTCTGTACGCTCTCCCTTTCCAACATTTTCCAGTCAGCACGTCTTGTCTCCACTGGATCACAGTTTCAAAGTATTAAACTGCATTTGAATGAAAATCTACATAATGATTTTGTTCCTTGAATTACTCATTTGCTGTAGAAATTCTTTAATAGATTGAGGTGATCAGGCTTTTGTCAACATGGATGAATATGAAATATTCCTCAAGAGAACCGTTTATGGTACAATGCAAATCATATTTGAGAAAGGTTGCCCTCAAATATTTCAAATAATTCCATTTGTATCTTTTAACCATTATGACATCAATGTCAGGTCTGCTGTTACACAGCAGGGCTATTGGTGGAATAGAATGGCAGCTAAAAGCTGCTAAATATGACTGCACCCTGCGATCTGTCTCATCGCTGAAAAGCACTCATGTGGAATCAAGGACAGCTTCTTGGGCTTTTCAAAGCCTCTTTCTTTTGAGGTCCATCACAATATGCCGTAGTGTGTCCTCGTTTTCTGATGCAGTCTTAATGTAATGCAGTTTATGGTAACACCAGTGATTCCAACTTTAGTGGTTTGGTATTTACATGAGCCTGTAATCCCTAAAGGTGCTTTCAGACAGCGAGCTTCTGCTGCGACATCTGGTGGCCTTATTTGGCCAACAGCACGGTGCCAGATTTCAGCAGGAAATCCATGACCTTAATAAGGTTTGAGATATATTTCCAAAAAGTGCATTCCCGTATCCACCACATGACAGAACTGGGTATTTCTATAAACAAGTCATTGCAGTGGTACCTAGGGATCCTCTGGAGAGACCAAGTACCAAAGACAACTAGTGGCCACCTTAGGTCACTGGTTAATGTCAAGTCCCACAGTTGTACAATAAGACAGGAAGCTCAGTTGGTGTGGTCTCTGGGGGTTGTGGTCTTGAGTTAAGGGTTGGTCTAGTGGCATCATTAGTAAAGCCATGTGAGAAGGGTGGACTTAAGGGGTAGACGTGATGAAGGGTTTGATGCGACAGTGTTCCGAGCTCTAGATCCCAAGTCATCGTGTTCGGTAGATGCCCAAAGCGTGTGACGCTGGCCGACATGCCCTGATCTCTGCATTCTTGTCCTATCAAGCTGTTCCATGTGACACGGCTTAAGCTTTTCAAAGGCTATTGTGATCCTTCCATTCACAATTGTTACTTTAATGTATCAATGATGTCGAATGCCACAAGAGACTTGCACATTGCAGAGTGGCAGGAAGTGGAAACGATTTTTTTGCAAGCAGGTGTAAATCATAAGTCACAGTTATACCATCACGTGAAAAAGCCTACCTCACCGATAAGAATGGCATTAAACTTAAAGCATCATTGCAGAGCAGTAAAGTCGATTGAACGACAAATCATAAAACTCTGCTTAAGTACAGTATGTTCAGAATAATAGGAGTGCTATGTGACTAAAAAGATTAATCCAGGTTTTTGAGTAATTTCTTATTGTTCATGGGGAAACAAGGTACCAGTAAGTCTCACAATCCAACAAGACCAAGCACTCATGATATGCCACTCTTAAGGCTATGAAATTGGCTATTAGTAAAAAAGTTAGAAAGGGGGTGTTCACAATAATAGTAGCATCTGCTGTTGACGCTACAAACTCAAAAACTGTTATGTTCAAACTGCTTTTTTAGCAATCCTGTGAATCACTAAACTAGTATTTAGTTGTATAACCACAGTTTTTCATGATTTCTTCACATCTGCGAGGCATTGATTTGTTTGGTTTGGAACCAGATTTGCTCGTTTACTAGTGTGCTTGGGGTCATTGTCTTATTGAAACACCCATTTCAAGGGCATGTCCTCTTCAGCATAAGGCCACATGACCTCTTCAAGTATTTTGAAATATCCAAACTGATCCATGATACTTGGTATGCGATATATAGGCCCAACACCATAGTAGGAGAAACATGCCCATATGATCCGTGCACCACCATGCTTCACTGTCTTCACTGTGAACTGTGGCTTGAATTCAGAGTTTGGGGTCGTCTCACAAACTGTCTGCGGCCCTTGGACCCAAAAAGAACAATTTTACTCTCATCAGTCCACAAATTATTCTCCATTCTCTTTAGGCCAGTTGATGTGTTCTTTGGGCAAATTGTAACCTCTTCTGCACGTCTTTTATTTAACAGAGGGACTTTGCAGGGGATCCTTGCAAATAAATTAGCTTCACACAGGCGTCTTCTAACTGTCACAGCACTTACAGGTAACTCCAGACTGTCTTTGATCATCCTGGAGCTGATCATTGGGTGAGCCTTTTGCCATTCTGGTTATTCTTCTATCCATTTTGATGGTTGTTTTCTGTTTTCTTCCAAACAGTCTATGTTTTTTGTGTCCATTTTAAAGCATTGGAGATCATTGTAGATGAACAGCCTATAATGTTTTGCACCTGCGTATAAGTTTTCCCCCTCTCCAATCAACTGTTTATCAAACTACGCTGTTCTTCTGAACAATGTCTTGCACGTCCCATTTCCTAAGGGTTTCAAAGAGAAAAGCATGTTCTACAGGTGCTGGCTTCATCCTTAAATAGGGGACACCCGGATTCACACCTGTTTGTTCCACAAAATTGACAGACTCCACTGACTGGAATGTCACACTAGTATTATTGTGAACACCCCTTTTCTACTTTTTTTACTGATAGCCCAATTTCATAGCCTTAAGAGTGTGCATATCATGAATGCTTGGTCTTGTTAGATTTGTGAGAATCTACTTAATCTACTGGTAACTTGTTTCCCATGTAACAATAAGAAATATACTCAAAACCTGGATTAATCTTTTTAGTCACATAGCACTACTATTATTCTGAACACTACTGTACGTCTGCCATAATGCCATCGTTACAGCCAGTCAGCTCGAAGACACCTGTGCAGGTGTCAGTGAAAAGAAGCACCACCTGCTTTTAGGCTATGATGGAAACACATTAGTGGAGACACAAGAGTCAGCTAGCAGCAATCCGTGCACACAGCTGAGTACAGTTTTTAATTCCAAAATCTAAAACAGTTACGTGATTGTTTGCTTTGCCTCCCAAGAAACATTGAAATCTTCACTTGTCAAAACTCATCGTCCAACCTGTGCAAGCACGCTGAAGGCTGAGGTGACGTTTATATTCTCTTTCATAAAGGGCTCTTTCATAAATGTCCTATGTAGCCTAGTTGCCAAGTATCTTGGGTGTCATTTATGGTTCTGATTGTACCCAGTAGTATTTTTTATCATAATTGCACATGTATTGTGAGAAGCTGAGAAAGTTGAACAACTGCCAGCTTTGAAAAATGTTCCTGTGTTTTCATAAAAAAAGAGCGTCGGTATTGGAGGAGCGGCGAGGGCAAGGACGGCCATGGCTGTGACAACAAGTCTCTGCCTGAAAGCACCTGAAGGATCATTTGCAAGATAATCTGTTATATTATGCTGCTACAAAGATTTTGTGGATGTTTTGAAAAAGATAAATAGCATTTTAGCTCAAGTTAATCTTCTTAAGGTGATCAGCTTTAGCACGAAAATATACTTTTTAACCACGCGTTTGCGTACACAGCCGGCTGCATCGTGAACGTACCTGTAAACATACTTACCTATATACTACACTGAAAAAAGGGAATAGTTGAACCAACTTTAAAAAGCGCTATAATTGGTAACACCTGAATGAATTAAGTTGTTTGAACTTAAGTTTGTAAGTTACAAATTTAAGTTCAAACAACTTAATTCATTCAGGTGTTAAAATTCATTCAGGTGTCAAAATTGGCATAAACTACACCTCTCATCTATTTTGGGTCCATGGGGTGTTTTACAGCAGCTTGTGACTTGCTGCTGTAAAATGCCCCCTATATTTGAAAATGAATGGCAGTGGTCGCTTTGCTTCTGTCTTTTGTAGCTAATATGACCAAGGGGTAGTGGGGGTCCTAGCCATGCTTGAGCACCCTCTGGCTGCTGGAAATGGTGTCATTAAATAGTTTGTCCACATTGTTTAGTCACTAAAATAAAAATTTTCATATAAGAAAAAATAACAGATATAATATGTTCATGAAAAGCTCATATTCGCCAATATTATCAGCTGGATTTGAATCAAGTGTGATTGCATCAGCCAAGCTTGAACCTTCAAGCGCATGTGTGAGTTTTTTCACGCCTGCCGGTTGCGTCATTCGCCTGTGAGCAGGCTTTGTGTGAACAGTCGTCCACCCTCTCGTCGTTTTTTTATTGCGAATAAATGTCTGAACGATTTGGAGCTTTGCTGCATCAATTTTTTTCCAGAAACTGTGAGAGACGTCCAGGTGGACACCGTTCGGAAAATTAATATGGCTTTCAGGGACGACTTTGTGGGGATTACACAGATTAAGGAGTGTTACTGCCGCTTTAAGGACGGCCCACAGCGTCTGAGAGCGCGTCGCGCTCTGAGCACCGATTGACAGGCCCACGCCCCGCTGAAACAACCAGATCATTTCCAACGTGAAGGCTTTGTTGATCCGGGACGTCGTCTGACTTTCACAAAAAGGCAGGAGACGTGGACATCAGCACTTTTTCGGCACATTCCACTGTTACAGGAGTTTTTTTCATGGAAAGAAAAGCGGAGGATTGCGCCACCGTGCCGTTCATGGCGCGGGACAAAACCACCTCCGTGTTGGTCTCACAGGACGGCTTTCAGACGGCTTCTGGTTGCTTTTCAGTCGTGTGATTGTCCAAGAAATTGAGCATGAGCTGGACATGCCCCAGCATGTCCTGTGAGGCTTCATCACGGCGTTGTTTTGCGCCATGCGGCTCCACCGCGACACGCGGAACTCCTCCGCTTTTCTTTCCATGAAAAAAACTCCTGTAACAGTGGAATGTGCTGTTCATTTCTAAACTGGATGCTGTCTTGATCCGGTATGTCATCTGACTAGCACAGGAATTGTGAAAAGACGTGGACTTCAGCACTTTTTTGGCACATTGAGACAGACGCGCGGAGGAGTTCCGCGCGTCGTGGTGGAGCCGCATGGTGCAAAGCAACGGAGGTGGTTTTGTCCCGCCCATGAAACTCACGCATGCGCACGAAGGTTCAAGCTTGGCTGATGCAATCACACGTGATTCAAATCCATATGGTTTTTGAAAAAAAAAATCCGATACTTTTCTAACAGACCTCGTATTTGTCGCTGTGCAACGGCAGCATATAGCTATTGTAGGTAATTGCGGACTTGTTTACACAAAACCTCTCTTCAAAACGTTCTGCCATTTTTTTTTTTTTTTTTGTTGCTGTTAATCATCCTGATACGACCTCAACTGTTCTTGTGTATATTGCATCTTGAGGAAAGTGTCACAAATACGCGAGGCAGCCGTCATGCGTATGCAAACGCATAGTTAAAAGCATTTACATTTCCACCCTTTTACTGTAAGTGAAAAAGTGGGTATGCTGTATGTATATATGCTGTATTAAAGTGTGTGTCCGTGTGTGTGTGTGTGTGTGTGTGTGTGTGTGTGTATATACACACATCGCTCTACACCCCTGCTGCCTCTGCTCTGTCTGCTGTGCACACGCGCACAATCACAGTGAAGGCACACATCTGTGTTTTATCATGAATCTGACACATTATCACATGATTAAAAATATACAGTTAGACAACAACAAGTCTTTAAAATGTTTGATTTCTACTGTGCATGAAGTCTGAACGGTGCAGAAAAGAAGGGAATGGAGGCTGTTTAGTTTTATGTCTTAAATAAAGGTTTTATATACACACTCACGGCTGCTCTTGCTTAGCCGGATCGTTCCACTGCGCGCTTTTTTTTTACGTGCACTGCTATTTTCTTGTTTCCTTTCCTTTGTATTTTCCCCTTTCTCTCTCTTTCCCTCCTCTAACTCATCGTCTCGTCCTTCCACCCCGCCATCTCTCCCTCTCTTCATGCTCTCAGATGCAGGACGCTATGGGCTATGAGCTGCCGTGGGTCTATTTTGTCTCTCTCGTCATCTTCGGCTCCTTTTTCGTTCTCAATCTTGTTCTGGGGGTGTTGAGCGGGTAAGAGGTTGTGCTGTTGTCGTGTGCGTACCATTCACGTGTGACAAACGACCTTGCAGCAAGACTCCCTTCATCAAATATTTGAAGTGGAGATAATGTTCAAACACACTGTTCTCTTATGGAGGACACAGTGAAGGACCACATTCTGCACAGTTATGTAATCATTTTTATTTTTCTCCAAATGGTAAAACCTGATTATTCAAATAAAAGTCCTGATCTCCCTGCATCAATAAAACAGTCAGATTCTGTAGAGACTTTCAAGTCCAGACTGAAGACGCATTTCCCTTTCGTATGGCTAGCATACTGGCATAGTATGTTGCTACGCTTTTTACTCTTTTAATTTATTTTATTATTAAACGGAGCGTGCCACAGCCTCAACTTTATCTAAAGTCTGGGTCTGTTAGTGAAGCTTAGGGCTAGGTGCTGGCAATCACCTTAGTATTTCTCCTGTTTTTCTTGTTGTTTAATGCTGACAAATTGTGATGTATTTGTTGTTTTTCTGATGCCTGACTCTGTTTTTTCTCTCTGTTTGAGGTGCGGCTCCATCCAGAGATGGGGGTGGTGTCTACTTCTGCAGGCCTCCCGTCCTGGACTCCCAAAATTTCCTGTTTATCCATTTTGTAAATTGTGCTGGTAGCATGGCCCAAGCAGAGGGTCACCCCTTTGAGTCTGGTCTGCTTGAGGTTTCTTCCTCAAATTATCAGATGGAGTTTTTTCTTACCACTTTCGCCTGTGCGCTTGCTCTAGGGACTGGTAAGGTTAGAACTTACTTGTGTGAAGCGCCTTGAGGCAACTTTGTTGTGATTTGGTGCTATATAAATGAAAATAAATTGAAATTAAATGTGATATGTTAAAGCTACAGTATGTAGCATTTGGTGTCATCTAGTGGTGTGGATGCAGATTGCTTTTTGCCATCACTGGTCACAATTTTGCTTCCGTTGGCGACAGGGTTGATGCTCTCTTACCTTGTCTTGTGATGTGACAACGTGGTTGATTCTAGTGTCCAGGTGTAGCCGTGATTGAGCGCGGCTGTTTGCACCTGGCGGGATATGGACGGGATTGAGTGGGAAGAGGACGAGTTGTTTCAGGAGGTGCATTTTTGTGGACTGGGTGGTGGTTTTCACAATGGCATGGCTTGATGCAGGTATAACAAACTATAACCAGCTTATTTTCTCAGAACCGTTGCACCATGAGTGGACCAAATGTCACCAAGCTTACCTGCCAATTAGTGCAAAGAGTGCTAAGGGTGCTACACTGCTGACATACAAATTAAGTAATACTAAAGTTTTTCTCAATGGTGCAACCTTCTTAAATGTACAAGCCACTACACGTGAAGCCATATTACGAGATATTTATAATAAAATGGTCAAAAACAACATATACACAATCAAGTCCACAGAAGCTAACAGTAACTGCTAGTAGGGCCCTGGAGTATGGACTCATCCTGACCCTTTGACACAGCTGTCCTTCAAAGCAGCCACACCCCTAATTATTCATAACTATGTCTCAAAATATCTTAAACTGAAGAGTTTTATTATTATATTATATTATTAATTATTATTATTATTATTATAACAGGTAAGTTACCCATAATGTGAAGGGACACAACTATAAATAAACTTTTAGCTGGCAGCCCATCTTACTTTTGCCAAAGGTTAACCTCTCAAACGAATAAACAGCCGAGATCTTGCCGCACATTTGAGCAGCTTTTGTCGCCATCTAGCAGACGATGTGAGGATTTCAGAGCTTCTGGTACATTTCCTACTTGACACCCAAAATTGGGTGAAGACGACGTTTATAAATGTCAGAAATACATGATTTTTTTTTTTTTTTCCTTTGGTACAAAGAGCTTTGACCTCCCAGTATTAATGTATAAAAAATTAGATTTGAGGAGTTTTTGCAGGTTTTGAGTTTTATGATAAAAAAAATTTGCCGAAAGGACTACAGAAGGATGGAATTTCTCCTGACAAGCACAACTTACGATTGTGAATAATAATAATAATAATTATTATTATTATTATTATTATCATTATTATTATCACATGCCATATTATCTGCAGAGACCAAAACTGTTTTTATACCAGGCTGTAAGTATGTTTTAGAAATCGAAGCTTGAGAATTACACCTTGTCACTCTTGCAATCGCATATCTTAGCTGTGCAAATGCTAAGGTCGCTACCATCAGAGGAAAAAAAATCTGTAAGAACTGAAGTTATGTTACATAATTTAAAGTTATCTCACAGACGGCAGTGATACTCCAACTTCAGTATGACAGCCTGAAAACATGAATGTGTTTTGTGGTGCACACTGATCCCAGGTGTAGACATTCATATAATGTTTATATGCAACCATAGTGTGTGAATATTTGTGTCCGCGACACATGCTACCACCCGCCTACAGTTCTACAGTGTAATCCCAGTCCGTGTGGTGTGGTATATGTGTGTGTGTTTGGTTCAGTAAATGGCACTCGGGCAGCAGAGCTGGGTGCTGTTTTATCCTGCACTGCCAAGTCACCCTGCTTTAGTACAAGCACCAGCCGTCCTGTAGGGACACACTGGAGTATAAATAATTCACCCCTCAGGTCAGGCATGGAGGTGGAACGCTAAAAAAAACTTGCACAAGAGGGAAAACACATCAGGCATAAAAGGCTTCTTGAGGACAGAGTGAATCTGGAAGTAATTGGGAATTAAAGGCAGAAATTTGTTGTTTGTTTGTTTGTTTGTTTGTTTGTTTGTTTGTTTGTGTGTTTGTTGCCAACATCACTTTTTATGTTCAAAACAAACCAAAAAAAAAAAAAAAAGTTGAACTGGTGTCCAGCCTCCGGGAGTCTTGCTGCAGAGTCAGTTGAACTGTAATTCTTTTCTCTCCACAGTGATTAAGTGTGAAACGCTCTGAGTGGAACTCGTGTTTTTTTTTTTTTTTTTACTTTCTAAACTTCCACAGAAAATCATCTTTCCAGCTTCTTCTTTCTCTGGTGTTTGGCCGCTCTGTAATGTGTCTCCTTAAAGGAGTTCTGCCCCGAGTACTGTGCTGTGGGTTTGAACTCGGAAAGCCTGTGACGTACGTGGCAGGTGCTCCCAGCAGGGGGCGTGGTGAAGCAAACGAGTCCATCTGGTGGGAACCTTCACTAACTCCTTCCCTCCTTGCATATCCACCCCCCCCCCCACTCTCATCCCTGCCACCTTTATCTGTTCATTTGTTTGCTGTCCTCCATCTTTACCTTATTCACTTGTCCCCCCCTTAACGTTCTCGCCTCCATCCCCTCTGTGGTCCATTCTGTCTGTCCCTCCGTCTCTCCCCACAGGTCAATGACGCAGTAGGAAACAAGTGGCCTTGGGTCTATTTTGTCACCTTAATCATCATCGGCTCCTTCTTTGTGCTAAACTTGGTTCTTGGTGTGTTGAGCGGGTAAGGTCAGGGTCAAAGGTCACTCAGAACTAACATCTGGGGGATGAAGCAGGGGCGACTGTTTCCCCTTTGTGATTTTCTACTTGGAGGCTTTTGGTCTTTTCTTGCTGCTTTGTATTTCTGGCTTCATTTATGTAAGTTTACAGTGAATTAATTGGATTTTTTTAATGAAGTTGATATAAGTGCAGTTTTACATAACACACACACACACACACACAGCAATTAAATTATTAACTATTTTAATGAGATTTATTACCCTCACCGTGTTTGTTTGTCTGTATGTTTATTTGTTTTCAATATCCTCAAAATGCAAAGAGCCATTCCACTCTGTCTTTGGGCCCATCTTCTCGCAAACAGAGGCCTTTTTGAGATCATAGGTTGAAGGTTAAGGTCAAATCAGAGGTCAGATTATGGTGTCTGTGGTGATTATGTTCAAAACGCAAAGAGCAGTTTAATCAAACTTGGAGAGTAAACACTGTGTGGACCATCCTCTCACAGCAGAGGTCACCTCAAAGTCATAGGTCAGAGGTCAAATCT
Organism: Thalassophryne amazonica; assembly: GCF_902500255.1. Lineage (NCBI taxonomy): Eukaryota > Metazoa > Chordata > Actinopteri > Batrachoidiformes > Batrachoididae > Thalassophryne > Thalassophryne amazonica. The sequence goes on from NC_047124.1 coordinate 28,861,470, forward strand.
GAGGTCTCATATTAACAGGGATTATCTTTAAAAACACAAAAAGCAATGTCATCAAACTTGGTGGATAAACTCTGTAAACCGTCCTCTCACGACACAGGCCATGTCAAGGTCATAGACCAGATAGGTCAAATAAAAGGTCATGTCAACAGTGATATCTCCAAAATGCAAAGAACTATGTCAGTCAAGTTTAGGGGATAACCTCTGTGGGCCTCTAGCATCACAGGTCATGTCAAGGTCTAAGGTCAAGGTCGAGTCACAGGTCGCTCTCTACTATCTGTTGCTGATATCTTCCACATGTAAGAGCAGTTTCAGTCAGGTCTTGAGGGATAAACTCTGTGGGCCATCCTCTTGCAACATAGGTCATATTGAGAGTCATAGGTCAAAGGTTGCTCAGAGCCCATCTAAAATACACGAATCAGCATATCTCAGGAACTAGGTGGGATACTGAAACGAGTTTTCTGTGTAGAACCAACAGCTCTATCAGTGATATCACATGATATGTTGAGTGAAGTCGATGTCTGTCTGCGATCTGTCTGGTTTCCTTGTTCTAATCTGTAAATATGCTTACAGCTGAGTTTCTATTGTATTTTCACCTAAATTCAAAGCACCATGAAAAACGTTTTGTAAATTTAAAGCAACTGATGCCTATTCTAATTGCTATTTAAATTGATCAGGTTATTATTTTTCTTGTTGGTATTTTACAGTTGCAGTGAGTTACATTGTGTGATATTCATACTTTATATGCTGAAAGTTTTGGTGTTTGTTCCATTTTCCATGAACTCAAGACCTTGTTGTTTTTGCAGCAATCCAGCAAACTTACTTCTGACCAATGAATGATTTTCCAGTCTTAGAAGCGAGTGAACAGCACTGTCACTTATCACTAAGGGCCCTATCTTGACTACCTATATCACACAGCCTATAATGCATGGCTCAAAGGTTTTTGGGGCATGTCCAGTTCCACATTGTTATTTACAGAGCATAAAATCTGAGCACAAAATATCACAGTGGGCACAAGGGTGTTGAAGTCATCCCCTAAATTAGCCATGGTTTGAGTATAACATGAAATAAACCAATTTGCATCATCTGTCATCTCCTTTAAGAGTTGGAGTATTTCAGGCACTTCTCATTTAAAAGCAGACCTTGAGTGAGACCTTGTCTGAAAAGATAACGATTTGTGCCCACCAAGCTGCCTGAGGTGAAGCACTGAAAAAGTAAGATGAAGGGGGTTTTTTGCATGAATTGAAAACTTTTATTTAATTGATAGTTGGTTTTATTCACATTTATTGTGTGTAGACGTAGGCTGCATTGATTACGTTTGCATGCAGCCTTTCATAGCCGGAATATTATCATAACCTGGTTGCGCTATGGCCATGTAAACACCCGCAAAAACCCGAATATGCTCATATTCTGGTTTTTAAAAACTCGAATATGACCCCTGGGTTACTCCTTATATCAGGTCATATAAACACGCATCGGGATATCGCCATAGAAAGGAACATTATTTTGTGTTCTGCGCATGTCCTATCCGCAAGGAATCTTGGTCTTTTGAGTACGGCAACTACTTGTATGCGGCACGCGCAGCCACCGGACACCACAGAACAGAGGTAAACAGCACATTGTGTTCTGCGTCCTTGTCAGGCGGGCCGGTCGCGGCACCGGTCACCACAATTGCTCTGCCTCCGATGCAATTACTGAGTCTGCGGGCTTGGTAAACGCCGCAGCAGGCCACTCACGCCGCCCCCCTCTCTGCTGTGCGGAGTTGCGATAACTGTGGCAACAGGTCCAGAGACTACGCTCGCTGTTTTGATGTGGAGGCAGCCCGCAAGGATAGATTCTTGTGGAAAAAATCCACAGCGCCGCAGGGTCTCGGTATACTGCAGCCGCAGAGCTCCGTGGCCATGACTTGGATTCTTTGCGGGTCCCGCATCCGTACCCCCGGAGGCAGTGAGCGAAGGGAGAGCACACGCATTGTATTCTGCGTGTGTCTGTTATAATCTTCTCGCCCAGAAGAAAAAAGAGAGTGTTTACACAGGAGAGAAAAGTGAGGAAATGTTGATGCCTGCTTGAGAAAAGTGTATAAAGTGTTTAGTGAGGGGTTTTACACAAAGCAGGATTTGCACGAACGCCAGACCAAATCAAGCACCTGTCGAAGACGTGTGTCGCTGTTTAGATGGGGATATTCCAAATGATACCAATGACCATGTATACAGGAGTAACTCTGTCTGCTTAAGCATGTAAATGGGTTATTCCTAATGATTCAGAAACTGGAATATTGACCTTATCCTGAATATTAATGGCATGTAAACGTAGTCATAGTCAACCTGCTTATGTATGGTGCATCTGAGAGTTGTGCTCTTAAATGCTAGAAATACACTATGTTGGACCTTAGACCAGGTTTTTGTTGGTCTATGGTGCAATCACAGTCTAGCCACATGTCATTTTTATACATACATTTCTGCTTGGAATTTATAGGACATGGGTGCTGGGCAAGACAACTACAACTGCGTCAGGTGCAGTGCAAGATAGGGCTCTGGGTGTTCAGTTCTCAGAGCTGCTGCTGTTCCAGAACACATTGTCATTTAATAGAAAAACAGCGATGAGTTATCTGTATGGCGTCAGACCCTCAGTGGGCCAAATATCAGGACAAATACAAACTGTTTGTACACAGCATAAATACTTAGCAGTCATTTTTCAGCAGTTCAGAATGTAACTTTAACTTGTCACTAATTCCCACATGGCACTGCACAATCAAGAGATGCAACGAAATAGAAGCACTGAAATTTGATCATTGTAATTAAGCATTCAGCATTGATGTGGACAAAATAATAGTTTTTTTGTAGAAACATGACAAATGTAGGTCCTATCTGCAAATATTTTTACCTAGTTTGCTTGAGTGTTGACATTTTTTTTTTACATGAATCATATGTCAAAAAGATTGTGTTCAAAATACTTGTGGAATAGAAAGCTTAGTGTGATAAGGAGTTGAAGAATCTGGGGATCTGGGATCAAGCCTGTATGTGTCCCTGGACATGACATGGCTGGGAAAATACCTGCAACAGACTGGTGTCCTATCCATAGACCACCAATGGTATCTGGGAATAAGGTCTAGGAGCAGGCATTGATGTCAGATCCACCACACCACAGAATTGCCTCAGGTCCTGGATGGCAAGTACCCAAGCATACAATTGGTTTCATCGCCACCTTAAAAGTAACAGTCTATTTGCCACAGCAAGGTGAAACATGGCCATGTCCTTAGATTTGTCCAGTTGCCAGGGTCCTCAACGCTAAGGATCTTGCCCAAAGAAATGAGCCAAATGGCCAAAATGTATCAGCTGACGTTCCCTCACAGTGCAACCCAGGAACAAGCACCAGTGTAAAAACTGAGGATAAACATCCCTGAGCCTCCACCTGAGAATCACTACACTCTTTGCGACTGCAGTAAACCTTCATACTGCATTCCAGTTCCAGTTGCCTCTGTCAGAAGTTGGAATTCCTGAATTATAATTCATTCCAGTTTTCACACATCATAAATTGGAAAACAAGATGGACAGCTCAAAGAAAGCCTTTGTTGTACTTGTTCGTTTAGAGTATATAGTGCTACAAAACAAATATGTGGCCCAACAGATGTTGTTAATAATAGCTACCAGGTTAGCCAATACGGGTGGCACCAGCTGATAAACATTATGTGGCATTTTAAGTATAAAGACATCATAGCACCATGTCCATAGAGAGCAATAAGACAGTAATGTGCATGTAATTGTACACATAAAAGACAGAGGTCCTAAAAAATAAATAAAAAAATAACAAATGGCGGCTTTCACTTCAGAGCAGCCATCTTGGATTTGATTGGGATTGTGATTGCGATTGGTCATGAATGACAACCTTGAGTGGTGTTAAACATTGTTTATTACAGGCAGGGACAGGCTTGGTTCTTATACAATAAGGCAGTTCCACTGAAGGCAGAGTTTCCAATCCGAGAGGTGTTATACAAAAAGGCCTGGCTAGGGTTGGGTGCACAACTGTGTCCTTAGGACATTAGGCTAATTCTAAGGTCAGCATACATAGCAATGTTCAGAATGTGGGAATAGCTGAAACACTAATAAAACTCACTGAGAACACTAGAAAGTGGGATAGAACTGTGACCATCTGGCAAGGGACACTTGAAATTAAATGCATGTTAAAGGACGCTAGTACATTCACAGTGGAAACACAAAGACATGACAGCTTGAAGGATTAAAACCTGTAAGAATTAATAGCTGATGATGAAATTACAACGGCCATAATCACAAGGAAGCTAATATTAGATTGTGATACTGTGAAGAATGACAGAGAAAACACAAAACATCCAGACCCAAAGAAAAGAAGAGCATTAAGCACATATTAAAACTGAACGTAAAGCCAGAGAGACACCTGCACTGTGCTCTGTGCGCCGTGGCAAAACAAACAACATAGAGAAACCACTAGTGTGTTCTGCAGGTGGAAAAAACTAACCAGAGATCTATGAGGGGCATTCAGAAGTTTTGAGCCTAACCCAGAAAAAGTAGGGTGTGGTTCCCCATATTTTGAATTCTGAGAAACCAACATTTCTCGAGAATGTGTGAAATTTTGACTCATTGGGTGCAATGTTGAGAAATGTTGACGTTTCATTGAGTTAACGAATCACAATTATGACACAAAAAACACCACAATTTTCATGTGAAGGGATTTTAGGAGAGTTGTATGAAGGTGTTGGAGCAAAAGTGGGAAATTTTTCCGCAGCTTCTTGTGATGTCGTTTTTTTTTCCATATGTATGTACTGCAAAATAGGGATCATGTTTAGGGGGCATGAAGTCTCTGATTGACCTGTTTCTGACCTTTGACACAGACTACAAAGTGACAGAAGCTTGATGGGGAAAACAGCAGAGATCAGTCCGTTCCAAACAGTGGGGGCGGGGGAGCTGAGTCTTTGTCTGAGTTGTGACTAATGTTGCTGTCAACACACTACAAAGTCTGACCTTTTACCAGCTGCTTCTTCCATGTTGTGTGTGGGACTTAGATTGGCATAATAAGTAATGGTGAAAGAGGAGGGCAGAAAACTGATGTCTGGATTTGATCCCATACGTAAATACAACGGCCAGAGAGAACGAGGGCCTGAGAGGAATACAGAGATGAGCGTAAAGATGAAACTATGATGATCAGAGCTTATCAGAATTGTCTTTATCGCTCAGCTGCTCACACTCGCACAAAGATCAATAGTGTCGGGTGTCCTAATTTTCAAACAAACAAGACAGTAGCGTTTTGTCCTATTGCTCATCGATCAGCGATGTGTGTGGGTTTTTTGTTGTTGTTGCAGTCACATGACTAAATGGAGACAGTTTTTGCTCTTCGGTGCAGAAAGATGCAAATAGCATCCATCAGTCCAGTATCAGGGCAGCAGGGGTACAGCGATATGGTTTTTAGAGCCTATTTACACATGATGTGATTGAATCCAATATTTGGTTTCCATCGCAAAATGTCTGCTAATCATTAATTTTATGAACCTATAAGCATTAGACTAATTGAATTGTATTGTTTGCATTGATGACATTGCCACAGTTTGATTTTCATTTCATTGTTGAATGACGGCTGAATGTAGCCAAGTCATCATAGTGTACTCGCTGTGCTACAACATAATAAAAATGGCTGCCACTGTCCAGCGCTTAGTTGTGGCAGCTCATTTACAGTCACATGGTTACAGACGGAGCCTTCTGTCTGCATCCAGGGTCGATCTTGGGACATCTGTGGATTAGATATACTTTATTGATCTCACAGTGGAGAATTACGTTTACACTCCAGTTACCTCAGACAGCAATTAGTCCACAATTATTACTTGTTTACCGTAATAATGGCACACATCAGAATTAAGGCAACACATACACATTTGACAGTGTTTATGGGCACTAATGTTTGAAGAAGTCCGTTATCCAAACTTGAGGCAAGTGGGTGAAGGTCACGCAAGCACCCTGAGATGTGCCACCCACAGCTTGGGGGGGAGTGGGCTTGCAGCTAAAACACACACCGCCCCCGCCGAAGGGAGACGGAGTGACGTTAGCGGCGCGGAAAGGGTTGGGTTGATGGGGGAAGGAGGGGTGGAGGGAGGAATGGAGCATGCTTCAGTCCTGTCAAAAGTTTATTGTCTTTGTGCGATGAGATAAGAAACAGCCAATGATCCCCAGGCCGAAACAATCCCTCTGGAGAAAAAACAGTCAATTTACTTCAGGCTTGATAAGCCTGTAATGTTATGGTTACAGTACAACCCTGGCAAAAATTATGGAATTCACCGGCCTCGGAGGATGTTCATTCAGTTGTTAATTTTTTGTAGAAAAAAAGCAGATCACAGACATGACACAAAACTAAGTCATTTCAAATGGCAACTTTCTGCCTTTAAGAAACACTATAAGAAATCAAGAAAAAATATTATGGCAGTCAGTAACGGTTACTTTTTTAGACCAAGCAGAGGAAAAAAATATGGAATCACTCAATTCTGAGGAAAAATTATGGAATCACCCTGTAAATTTTCATCCTCAAACTAACACCTGCATCAAATCAGATCTGCTCGTTGACATTGACCCTGCCGACATTGACCCTAGTTGTCTTTTTGCAAGGAATGTTTTCGCAGTTTTTGCTCTATGGCAAGATGCATTATCATCTTGAAAAATGATTTCATCATCCCCAAACATCCTTTCAATTGTCCAAAATATCAACGTAAACTTGTGCATTTATTGATGATGTAATGACAGCCATCTCCCCAGTGCCTTTACCTGACATGCAGCCCCATATCATCAATGACTGTGGAAATTTACATGTTCTCTTCAGGCAGTCATCTTTATAAATCTCATTGGAACGGCACCAAACAAAAGTTCCAGCATCATCACCTTGCCCAATGCAGATTCGAGATTCATCACTGAATATGACTTTCATCCAGTCATCCACAGTCCACGATTCTTTTCCTTAGCCCATTGTAACCTTGTTTTTTTCTGTTTAGGTGTTAATGATGGCTTTCGTTTAGCTTTTCTGTATGTAAATCCCATTTCCTTAGGCGGTTTCTTACAGTTCGGTCACAGACGTTGACCCAGTTTCCTCCCATTCGTTCCTCATTTGTTTTGTTGTGCATTTTCGATTTTTGAGACATATTGCTTTAAGTTTTCTGCATGATGATTTACTCTCTTTTAAGAGTTTGATAATCCCTCCTTTGTTTCAATTGACATATCTCGTGTTGGAGCCATGATTCATGTCAGTCCACTTGGTGCAACAGCTCTCCAAGGTGGTTCACTCCTTTTTAGATGCAGACTAACGAGCAGATCTGATATGATGCAGGTGTTAGTTTTGGGGATGAAAATTTACAGGGTGATTCCATAATTTTTTCCTCAGAATTGAGTGATTCCATATTTTTTTCCTCTGCTTGGTCTAAAAAAGTAATCATTACTGACTGCCACAATCTTTTTTCTTGATTTCTTATAGTGTTTCTTAAAGCCAGAAAGTTGCCATTTGAAATGACTTTAGTTTTGTGTCATGTCTGTGATCTGCTTTTTTTCTACAAAATTAAACAACTGAATGAACATCCTCCGGTGATTCCATCATTTTTGCCAGGGGTTGTAGTAAAATCACTTTTTAACAGTTCCACTTGCACAACCAAATCCCAATTATGAATTAAGAATATTCACCGGCTTCTGAAATCTTCAACTTCAACTGCAAGGCACGCATCTGCTCCAAGATGTCATCCAATTTGCGTCTGAGTTCAAGAGTCATCGCAGTCTGAGAATGCACTGCCTTGCCAACCTCGTTAATCATGATGGACAAGCGAGGGGCCATGGTTCTTGATGCCGCCGTCTTTGCCAATTTCCGGTAGATCAGGGCAGCACATAAGTCAAAAAGTACCCGCCCTGCCACCATGAGACCAAGAATGAATAAATCCTCGACGTCCTCAACGGAGAAAGGCGCCAAGCATGCCACACACCAGGAACTCCAGGCGTCGAAACATAGCCCGCAGGATACATTCCATCTGGGCAGGTAGGATCCCCCCGGTCCTAACCTTCTTGTAGAAAAAATGGTGTCAATAGCATTCAGAGACCAGCTGATCAATTCCATGGTTAATCCAATAGTAGTCCAATAGATCCAAAATCCAATATAATTTGAGGAATTCACAGTCTGGTGAAGTGGGACTTGAAGGTTAAGGCAGAGAACAGAGATAAGGGAGAGTGGAGGAGATGCGACCACCCTCGTCGGAGTCCCAAGCTTCTGGTTTGGGATGTGTTTGCTTCTTTGGCTTAGGAATGTTGTTGCACGCCGACAAACACGTGGCCCTTGACAAATCCTTAGCCTGGCCTTATGGGTGGGAAATCTCACATGATCGGGGTCTGAGGATTAAATTTCTAAGAAAATATTGCTCACTATTGTGCGAGAGGTGTTAGCTGTCAAGAAAGCCATGGTGTACCTGCACACCTGGCACAGTCACATCTTGACACTTTTTTTGGTTCCCTTTGTGGAAAACCAAAACACTGCCCCATGAAAGTTAATGAAGTCATCACCTATTTCCCATTCCTTATTTGCTAAGGATCCTTTGACAGTGACAAAGGATGTTTTTCAAAAATGTAAAAAATACACACACATAAAAAAAATAACTTGCTTCGTGAACATAATAAAATTATGGAAAGTATTTCCACCCCAGTATAATTTGGCCAGAAAACAATTTTGCTGAGTGAGCTCAATGTAAATTTGTAACTTTGGATTTGCTGTGGTGACCCCGAATGCAAACAATGGAGCAGCCAAAGGGGCTTACTTTTTTTGTTATATTTACCCTTACAAATCTAGTTGGCCTGAGCCATAGTTAATAAAGTAACAGTAACGCAAATGCATCATGTTGACCCAACAAATTTACATTAGGCCTACATTTACCTTTACAATCTAGTTGGCTTGAACCATGGTAGTTAAGTAACAGGAATGCAATTTTCTTCATGTTGACGCCAACAAATTTACATTGAGATCACTCAGCAATATGTTTCCTGGCTAAGTTTAACGCATTTTACTTGGTGGAAATACTTTCCATAATTTTATTATGTTCAACTGATCAAGTAAAATTTTAAGTCTTTGCATGTTATGTTAAAACTACATGATTTGAATGGTTCAACCATAAAATTTGATTTATATCATACAAGATCGTAGAAGCTACATGTTAGACTTAGGTTCATGTAACAACACCCATGTTGGTTTTTTTAGTGTGGCCTGAAGCCAGATATTTAACATGGTGTCCAAAATGACCTAAATTCATTGTTATTAATTCTATGTTTGTTGCTATGAAACACTGTAGGTGTATTGGTAATGGGAAACAGTCATTTGGTGCTATTATGGTCACTATTTTCAATTTTCAAAATTCACGAATGAAATGATTGATGCATAAATGTATTAATGGGGACCCTAAAACTCACCTTTCATGGAAAATGTCATTAAAAATTAAGTCATTTGTATGTTGTTGAATTTGTTTTAATGAGAGAGTCGGAACAGTTTTGGTGGCCATATTGCGTCCCATCTTGAATATCAAGCTTGAGGCCAGTTTTCATTTTTGGCAACATCCTGATTATGTTTTGGGGTCATGAAAAATGTAGTTCTTGGGAAGGTTGGGTGGGTGGGGGGTCCTAGGCTGTCCCACTATAAATTATATGATTTGTGTGGCAGTTTTAAAAGCATTTAAATGCAACTATAACAGGACCAGATGTTCTGTCAGTCATGAGAAGTGTTGCTTACAGATTACGATGGACTTTGTACACTAAGAATGTAAAAAAACAAGATCTCAAACTGACAAGCAATCTATCAGTTCAACTGTACCAGCACAAATATTCAGCAGTCTATCAGTTCAACAATACAAATATTCAGAAGACATTTGTGCCGATGTTTGATCATTTTACATTCACTAAACCTTTGAATAACAATTGTGCTCCTTTAAACTGCAAATGTTTCTGCACGTCCTGTCATATTTCATCCACATTTATCTCCTCACCTGGTGCTGAGGTTCCCCTAGTGCAGGTTTTAATGGAGTGTTCCTGAATTTATTTCTGCTGCCCTGAAACCTTGATGTCATTTCAGCAGGTTTCATCACTCCAGGAGTTCCAAGTCCCTGCCATTAATTTGGAATTCAGTACTCAAATTGTTTAAATCGTGTTCAAAATCATATTAAAACAGCAGATTCTATTCAGTATATAACAACAAAATGAAGGTCTTCTCTGTCTGCCCCCTGATCTAAGAGAGTGGTGTGTCATGTGGAAGGTGACATGCTCACCACTTCTTGGTGTACCGCACTCACACTTTATCACATTTCAGTCATCGTTATTCATCAATGCTGCACGGTCTAAAGCACATAATGCATTTGGGGCAAAGCAACAAAAGGCTTTGTGTGTTTCCTCAGTTATTGTGTTTTGGGCCCAACATGAAATAAACCAATCAGAGGGCCACCTCTCTTTCTCTTTAAGAGACAGTTTGTTACTTTGAGGAAAGAGTTCTGTACATAAAGTATCAAACTGCGTGAGCACAGACCATCAATCATGCACCAGAGCTCCCTGAGGTGAAGCATATGAGCTGCATCTTCTCCACCTCCTTCGTCTTTTTATGCCACCTGATCTCCTTTATGTCCCAACAGGTGCAACCCCCCCCCCCCCCCCCCCCCAGTGATTAAACAACTGAATTGAAGAAGCTAGCTTGTTAGCATTCCAAAAATTGTTAGCTTTCCAATGCTAGCTTCCTGTTGCACAGTGCACACTGTCTCTCTGAAATCTATGTAAAAGTCCTTTTTTTGTTCAACATATTCGAGGCAAATTCCAAACTGAAAAAAAAATGGAAGGCGGAGCTTAGCACATATGTTGGACATCACGGACGTTTCCATACAAATGATTGGGTAACCAGTTGTCAAGGCTACATATATAGAGGTATTTGAAAATGAGGAATGAAGACCAACACACCCATGGTTGCGACAGATGAGCAGAAGTAAGCTAGCTATTGAAAGAACATGGGCATGAAAATGGCAATAGTGTGAGTTGAAAAGTAGCAATAATACTTGGTTTGTGGACTCCTTTCTACTGGGTTGTAAGAGCGGACCCTAAAGCTGATCCTTAAAGCTACAGTGTTTAGGATATATGGGCATTTATTAGCAGGAATGGAGTATAGCATTCATATCCACCTGTTAATTTGTGTAGAAATACCTGCAGCAATGTATCATGTGTTTTTGTAAGCTCGGAATGAGACCATCAACATGGAGGCCACCATGTTGGTGTAGAAGCCCAAAGGGGGCATACTTACTTCCTGCACACCATCTACTGGTTGCTAGCTCAGGCTAACAAGCCTAATAAACCCTTGGTTATGCTTATTAAAAGAAAACCCAAGGGATCAGAAATCCCTTGTCACCAAAGAATCGACAATGTGAAGAGATACAAATTGTGACTGGTGACGGCATAATGCAATCTGCAGCCTCACCACTAGATGACACTACATCCTGCACACTGTAGCTTTAAAGATTCTTTGTGTCTATCTGAATGTGCATTTGTCTGTATTTACGCACTAACATCTTCTCTTCTTGGCAGAGCTTTTTGTCTTTCATCTCTGCAGTTTTTTTCCTCTGTGAAGCACAACAGTCTCCTCATAATGTTATTCTACTTTGTGTATTTTAGACCTCTTCAGTCTAGACTTTCAGATTCTTTGTCTTCTCCTTCTGTTTTCTCAGAGAGTTTTCTAAGGAGAGGGAGAAGGCAAAGGCACGTGGAGACTTCCAGAAACTCAGAGAGAAACAGCAGTTGGAAGAGGACCTCAAGGTAGGTTGATCTAAGCTGCACACCTGCCATTAAGCAGAAACAAAAGGACTAAAGGTGACATCACAAAGGGAACAACCCTTCTTAACACCAGCAAGGAGCACGTTCAAAGAGAAGAACAAATCCCATCGGTGTGGAGAAATGAAGCAGCCATGATACAAGCGCTGCTCTGCTGATGTGACAGGAGCGCTGAGCGACACACTAATGACAGTGTTTGTGTGTGACTGTAGGGCTATCTGGACTGGATCACTCAGGCTGAAGATATCGACCCGGAGAATGAAGAGGAGGGCATGGACGATGACAAGCCAAGAAATCGTGAGTACTGCAGCCTGTGTATTTGTGGCCGGTAAAAGCATGAGAGAGAGCAATTTTTTTTTTTTTTTTTGAGGGTGACTCTGTGTGTGGTGATGGTAAGCTGCTTTGTGGATGTATGGCCACTGATAGTTTTTCACTTTTGAGTAGAAGTGTTGTAAAGTCATCTGCCAAATGGGCATTTTGTATTCACTGCAGAAAGAGTGTGCAGGGACAGTTGCATTTATGTCAAATTTAATGTCAAATGATCGCATGGTCTAAAGTGTAAACTTGTTTTGGATATTCTTTGGGCCCTATCTTGACAATTGTCTAAGTGCATAGCACAAGACCATTTGTGGTGTGTCCACCTGTAAAATATGTTGTGTGATCCACATTTGTGATTTGTGATTTACCTCTGTGTTTTCCCTATCCACCAGATCATTATTGTAAATAAGAATTTTTTTTCTTAATAACTTACCTGGTTAAATAAAGGTTAAATTAAAAAAAAAAAATCAAATCAGCTCAGCTTTGTGATGCACAGAGCGTGTAGTCTGAGCAAGTATTGGCTCACTTAATTAGTCATGATGTAGTTTGCACAGCTAACCTAAAAGTTAGCTTTGATAACTATTAAACCGCTAACTGAAAAGTAACTTTATAACGCTAAACCGATAAACCGATAAAAAAATTTGCAGGAGTTACAGCTAGCCGCTAACCACGAGCTTTTAATATTGACTCTGTCGCGGCCACTTTGGATTACACTGTCAGCTACTGATAAGACTGTTTCGAGTTTAAGCGCTGCATGGGGCTGGTGGGTAAATTCAAAAGCAATCACAAACAAAAAAGGAACACACAAAAAGTAAATAAATAAAAAATAAAACCCCAAACACTGTCATCATGTTTATCAAAAGCAGTAAAGCGCAGTATTAGAAGTCACAGTTTTCTCTATATTATATATTTATAAACTGTTAGCGGAGCTACCGCTCATCCGTATTGGGTTCACTAACACAAAACAAATGCACGAAATTAAATTAAATAAATAAATACTGACTTTTGAGCTGCTTACATAGCATTTTTGTCTACAGTGTAACTTCTTGTCTTGTCTGCGCTTGTGTACTCTGACCTGTGAACCGGAAGTGTTAGCTACCTCTTTGTGTTCATGAACAGAACGTGTATGATTTTACAAACATTTTTGACCGTTAAATTTGCCACTTTGCCAGCAAAAAAAACAAAAAGTTAGTAGACTGAAAGTTAGCGGAACTAAATTTTGCAGAAGCTAATTCGTCCGCTGATGGTTTTCAGAGTTACCTGAAAAGTTAATCCACTAACAAAAATGTTAGCTTCACTAATTAGTGATTAGTGGATTAGCGGAATTGTGCCCACCACTGGTAGTTTGGGCAATGCATGAATAAATCAGATTGTCGCCTGACATCGCTTAGGAGCAGAGCTGGCCACTGTATGCTATTTCAGCTCAAGCTAGGTGTTATCTACAACACGACAAAGGGGCGTTGTATGGCAGAGTGGAGGAGTGTCCGACTCCCACCATCCCCGCACCTTCCCGTAAGAACTGGGGTGGTGTTGTGATGTCTGTTTTCAGGGATTTTATGGATCTGTCTTTGATTTATTTTCTCCCCTTAAAACAGAAGTGACCAAACTCTTCCCTTTGGCTATAAATTAATATGACTGGATATTCAACTTGTTCAACAAAATATTCAACTTGCGTGAATTACCATATCCGCACGCTGGACAGCCCCTGGCCGTTCATCAGTCTACTCCCCTTTTTTAGAAGAAAGTTGGTTGAACACCACTCACCCATAATTATTAAAAACAAAGCAGAGTTGATGTTGTTTATTTATGTTGAAATGTGCTCTAATTTTGAAAAACTCTTGTGCTAGAAAATAGGAACTATTTCGAGGCAATTTCTAGCTTTGTGAAAGTTAAGATGAAATTCTGCTGTGAAAGATTTTATGCAAAAGTCGCTTAACATCGACTGGGCGTCCAGTGGCAAGTTACAAACAAGTACAGGACAGAAAAACCATTGGGAAAGTTCTCTATCTGACGTCCACTCAAAGAACTGAACTGACTCGCCAGACATCAGCTGACAAAGAACACATTTAATGAATGAGAAAAGGACATAAAAGGACAAAACAGTGAGTCATTTGTGATTTATTTTTTATTTGTGAGTAAATCAGACATTTTATTCAAACGAGCGTTCCGATGAACATAATATTGGCCACGTTTAGTCATCGCCCCCACCCGCTCTTCAGGCAGAATTTGGCAGGGTGCGCCCTGGGCACTCTGACCGCACAAATACAGTATATGCAGTTTCATTCATTTTCTACAGCTGCTTATTCCAATTAAAGCCCCGGTCACACGGCAAGCCAAAACAAAACAAGAAATCTGGACTTGCACTGACTTTCGGAGACATGGTTTAAACCGTTTCTGTAGCTGGTGCTTCGTCAGAATTTTCAAACTGTTAAAAATATGAACGAATCCTGACGACAACTTCAATTCATCTGTATTCCGGTTCCTCATCATTTGTGTAGTTCCCGTACCATCAGCATTCCGTTTAATTGTCGTCCAACTTCGTCCAACCTCCCATGTCCGACATCTTGCACGAACATTGATGATATCTGAACAGATCAATAACTAAAGATCCGACGAGATGAACGTAAGTCGTCCATTTGTGGGACGAAACACAACGTTTCCATAAAGAAACAATAGCGACAAGAGCGTTTGATCAACTACTTTAATTGTTTACGCACATTGCAGCTGTCTTTGGCTGCAGTGTGCATGTGCACGCATATGTTGTAGTGAAGACAGACATGTTGTCAAGACAACCAGATCCTGCAGCTGCAAAGCATTAAGGTCGCCATTTGCTTTGATTTTCTTTTGTTAGTTTCGGTTTCATTTCAGTCTTTCATGCGCTCTGCACTCGCAGGCTTTTCGGTGATGGGAGAGGTGCCGGCTCATTTGTCCACTTTTTCTCAACGATTTGTGGCTTTTGACTTTTTCCTTCGTTCAGCTATCACCGTGTGACCAGGCCTTAAAGGTCACGGGGGAGCTGGAGCCTATCCCAGCTTTCATTGGGCGAGAGGTGGGGTATACCCCAGATGCCAGTCTATCTCAGGGCCACTGACAGAAGTTGACAAATGCACCTGGAAAACACAGAGAACATGAACACTCCACACACAAAGGACCAGGTGGGAAGCAATCCTACAACCTTCTTGCTGGGAGGCAACAGTGTTGACGTTTCAACATAAAGTCACTTCTATTAAATTTGCTTAACAATAATTTAGTTCTTCCAGAGACCTTGTGAATTGCCATGGTGGAGCCAAAAAAGGTTGGGCCACACGAAACAATCACAAAATGATGTTTTGTTTGACTGATTCACAGTTTTGTTTGGGTTGAAGACAGTCACGCACTCTCTTCTGTGAGGTTTCACCACCGCAGCCTCTCTCTTTCACTCACTTTGAGAAGTTCTCAGTCTTCAAAGAGAGTAGCGGGCAGAGTATAAGCGCAGCGCTGCTCTTGCAGAACATACAGCTTTACATACCATGACGGCAGCGCTCCCGACTCTTTCAAACGCATCTTGTGTTTGCAGAATGAGACAGCATTGCCATCATGATAAAGAAGAACAGACAGGTCCTGAGATAATACTGTTGACTCAAGTGAGGTTTCTGTGAGTTAACAGATCTGCGCACAATGCGTCAAAGTGTGCCTGTGGAGTGTAACCACCAAGGGTCCCTGAGGTGAAGCAGAATAGCAACTGTTACGTTTACTTAATTTTTTAACTGTTGTTTTTCAAAGGCATCTTATAAAGCTGTATGATAAAACATTGACCTCTCCCCTGGAAAATGGAACTGTGACACAGTGGACATGTGTGAGAACTCTCTTTCCTGTTCAAACATGTCTGCGAAATATGTACATCTTTGATTTCCCAAGAGGATCTCTGAACTCCTATTTTTTCATCACAGTGTTTTTGCTTCAGTTTTACATGGAAGATTTTTTGTTTTGTTTTGCTTTGTGCCCTTTCCGTTACATTTACTAACATGCTTCTTCAGATGCACAATGCTAACATTAGCATATGTAGCATAGCAGTGCTAGTCGATCTGTGAACAGCATACAACATAGGTGTCCAATGTCTGGATGCCCCCCATCATCCACGATGTTGCCACAGAAAGGAACTTGTGACATTTTGTTGCTGTATTTTGACCCATGTGGGCCAAAATTCTAAATTATTTGCAGTCAAAACGTCCAGCCACAACAATTTGGTAATATTGCAGATAAATATTATATAAATATTAAATAATAAATATGGCAACACAGTGGCTTAGTGGTTAGCACTGTTGCCTCACAACAAGAAGATCATGGGATCAATTCCCAACTGGGGCCTTTCTGTGTGGAGTTTGCATGTTCTCCCCGTGTTTGTGTGGGTTTCCTCCAGATGCTGCGGTTTCCTCCCACATCCAAAGACATGCAGGTCAGGTGGACTGGAAACTTCATAATTGTCCAGGTTTCCCTTGTAAAAGAGATCTTGATCTCAGTGGGATTAACCTGGTTAAATAAAAGTTAAATTAAATTAAATATTGTGAATGCTTACTTGAATACAAATTAACAAAATATATAGTGGTGCCAAATAAAATCCCTTTTTTAAAAGATGTAAATGGTGCAAAAAAAAAAAAAAAAAAATCAAAAGGGAGTACAGCTTTAAGTATGTTTAAGTGCAACCATTTTTCAGCTGTTTATCATGCAAAATGGGTTAAATCGCGTAATTGCACATTTATTTTTCTTTTTATTGTTGTTTTTGTAGCAAACACCATTCAGTTTTTTTTTTTTCCTTTTTTACTTTTCCTACAAATTTGTGATTAAAGATGAAGGTAGGTGTGGAAGGGTTTGTTAGACATTAATTTCTCAATGCGCTCTGGTAGCTAAAAGTGGGGTGACGTGTGGAACAGATGTCCTGACTCCATCTGGTGGATCTTTGCTCATCAACTGCCCTGAAAAGGGATCGTGGCTACAAAAGTGGTTGCTGACCACCGTCTTGTCATTGCTGAGCTCAGTGTGGACGTCGTGTTGTCACACACCCAGTGAATGAATGAACTCGCTGTTCGACAGACTGAGATAGTTTTCATATAGTGTCTGTTTGCTTTGGCGGAGAATCCGCTTGAGGTTTAAAACCTGTTTAGATGTTAGTGAAATGTGTCAAACGGCAGCAAACAGCCTCTGGGCACACACACACACGCAACATCACACATATATGCACCCTGAGGAATATGTGCACTTGTGTTCTGATGGAAATTAACACAATCAAATTAACACTGACTGTTTTCGCAACAACTCCAGAGACACCAGCCTGACACGGCGCTTGTCTCCACGGGACTGAGCACCATTTTCCTGGGGAGGAGGAGCAAATTACTGGCTTTTTATGACCCAGAGCTTTGACCTCAGACGACAGAAACAGAAATTGTTAGGAGGTTTTTGAGATTTGAGGCCATTATTTTATGCGCATATATTGTTCGGCATGTATTCGACGGGAATGATGCACGAGCTCCACGACCTGTCACGATAATACGATACATAATTACATTGCTGCTCACACTAATTATGCAGAGAACAATCTGTAGTGAACATTTAACTTGAAGGGAACAAATTGTTCTGAAGAATAAATTGTCATACTTGATATTATCTGTTTCCTGTTTATATAGTTTATAAATTATTTGTGAATTTCTGAAAAAGGTTATTTATTTCTTCCATACAGTCATTGGCATGTTATGGTATTCAAAAAAAAAACAGTACAGTTCAATACAGGCATCACAATATGATAATTAAAATGTTTTACAAAGGCTTGATCAAATTTTCACCACAAATCGTTTGCGGTTTTGGAAGCAAAACATCGACATACCTGATGGCCACTAATCTGTTCAGTGTTTGCTCGCTCACCAGCAGCATGTTGGCACATTTCAAAAACATATCTACTTGCAAAGTCCAAATCTGATTGATTCCAATCAAAATCAGCCCAATAAATGCAACGTATTTCGCATTGATTCAAATACAGATCAGAACTGTTTCTGATGTACGGTGCATGTAGTATGACCTCCTTCCTGGCTTGTCAGGTAGCAATTTCCTCAGAAAATAAACAAGTTCTTTGTATTCCTTGACAGTTTTTCTCCTGTTGACACAATTTACACGGGTGTACCCCTGAAGACGAGTCAAAACTGCACTGCTATCCCCCCACCCCCCTTCTCGTTACAGTAATGTGGATTGCAGATGAGGTCCAACGTCATACAGAACAAGCCCAGGGCCAGCCAGTGGTTAAGACACTAAGCTAAGTAGCTAACTGTATAATTTAGTGAGGTACATTTGCACACATTTCCCTCCACGGGTAAACTATCCATGCAACCAGACACTTCTAATGATGTATTTGCCTGTTCAGTGGTAATAAGACGTAGTTTACTCTGACCATTTCTAATTGGCACATCCAAAAACACTAATGAGCCATTTAGCCCATGACATTGTTTGTATTCTCAATCAATAATGCACCAATTAAACTCATTTTTGTCTTGAGTGAGAGGATGACTCTCCAAAACCTCTACAAATAAAGCCTAGGTTGAAAAATGTCAGACCTCTCTTTTAAGAAGTATTTTGGATTGTAACTACATTTAGAAAAAGAAGAAGAAGAGCCTTTATTCTCATTGTACATATATACATACATAACTTGATCTTTACTTTGCATTGTACATTTGTCAAACGTGTACAATGAATTCACTTTAATGTGTTTGCAGTATGCCCTGAGCTAATGTCAGTTACCTGGGAAAATACAATACTGTTCTGCGCTGTTGAGTGTAACAGTGCATCATTATGTTCTGTCACGTTGTGAATGAGGCGAATTGTCTCTACACACACACACACACACATATTCACCCATCAGCTGCTGAACAATTCAGATTGCTCCAGTTTGCTCCTCAAAATCCACAGCAGAAGAACTTTGTGACTGCATGCTTAGTTGGGCTCTGTGCCATGGAGTGGCGCAGAGAGGAGGAGGAGACGGAGAGAGCCAGATTGTGGCTCCACGCAGCTCTCATCTCGCACGTTTTCCCAAACATTAGGCGCAGCAGCAGCAGGTAGAACACCTGCAGGAGCATGCTGATGAGCATTGGAACGAAACTTCTGACTTGGCATCACTGTCCTTCATCAGCATACTGCAGCAATGAAACTGAATGCGGTGCAGCAGGGTTTAATTGTGCGTACGTCAGAGAAGAACGCTGTCACGCTCTATTAAGGATCACCACTAATCCAGATGGATCAACACACTCAGTTGCGACCTCCAAGACATGAGGCGAAATGAGGGTGGTGCGTGACATTCGTGGAAGATTTTTTTGACAGCACATTATTTGTGATTGTGATTGTGATATTTGTGATTTTTTTGAAGTCACAAATATCACGCAACAACACACACTATTAGGAAACCTATTCAGATGCGTTAAATCACGTTAAGAATGTCAGGAATGTGCCAAGAATGATGCAAATATGACATTCAGAATGCATCCTGACTATGTGTAAATGCAGCATAAGGCTGATAGGCTGGCTACATGTGTAGTGCATACCCCACCCTCGACCAAAATGAGGCATGATTAGTTCAATTCCTCTGGTATCCTAAACAGATAATGGATATACAGTACTGTATTATGTAAAAGACTGAGCACAGAAGACCCCTATGCAGAGAACCACAACAGATTGTAGGTAACAGCAAGTTTATTGTACCACAGAAACACCTGGGACAGTTACACAGCAAGAGACTGGCTTGTTCCTGAAACAGGCAGAGTTCTGGTACATGGGTGATCAGTCCAACAGGCAACAGTCTTTCTGAGGGGGCAGCAGAGAGATTATCCACATAGTAGGTATTGCTTGCAATATTGTATTCGCACGTTGGAGTGCCTGTGCGAAATTCTGCATAAAGAGGGGGTGGGCCGACGCATGAACACGGCCAATATTGTGCTTATCGGAACACCCATTTAAATAAAATGTGTGATTTCATCAACAATATTAAAATATTGTTTTTGTCCTGTACGAATCCTTTTTCATTCATTAAATGTGTTCCTTATCAGCTGACGTCAGCTGATGTCTGACAAGTCCATTGGAAAAATTGTGTACATGCCTCAAAACTGTGAGCAGACATCAGACAGAGACTCAGGAATATTGAGTTGACAGTGAGGGTCTGTAACAGAGATGCAGAACTCTTGAAAACACTGAGAATTAGAACGTGAGAAAACAGGAATGACCCTAGACAATCTGGTGATAAGGGAGCACTCTGAAGATGGTTATACAGGCACCCAAACAATGAAATGCAGAAGTGTGCAGACACGTGAACCTGGAAGGTCAGAAATCGAAGATAAGCTACACAAAATATGCACAGAAGACATGTCAAAGTAAAAGCACCAGATGATTAAAGATAATAACCCGGTGATCCCAGTTAAGCACCAAATATGTCCCATGACAAATGGGATTCAAACACGTTCTTTAAAGAAATATCATTTTTACAAGGATTCATCATTAAGCTGTTAGTCAGATGCTGATCAAGTTCATTAATTTTCCTCTGTGATAAAGCCATAAAATGTAGGCAATCTGACAAAATGATTTAATATTTACTTCACAGCTGTCCTACATAACGATCAGTCATCATTCTGTTTGTGGAGAAAATCAAGTCATTCACTTTTTTCAGCTGCTCTCACAGATGGATGGAGGCTCCTCTGGGGAGATTAATTGAGGACAGTTTCTCGCTGCTGCTCTGGACATACTGCATATGGACAGGTCTTCAGAGAGCTCCAGAATAGAGGGGAACTAGATGGTGGGATAGATGGAGAATTCAAGAGGGACAGTGGAGGACAGGGAGAGAGAAGCTGGTACTAATTCACATCGTCAACACATCACACTGGAGTGTGTTTGTGTGTAGGTGATGGTCACTCGTCCATTTTTTCTGCTTTCGCAGTGTGTCTGCGTGTGATTGCGTTCACATCGCTTCAGAATGCGCTTGTAATGATTTATAGGTGCACATGTCTAGCACTGGCAGTTGGTTCGTTGGTTTGGCGTTTGTTCTCACAATGACTCAACAGCCAGAGCAGTGGAAAGATTGATCATGTGTTTGTGATGTTCTTGCATAAATGTTGCATATTTTGCCCGGTCTGTTCTAAGTCATGCAGCCCTGCAGGCAGTGACTCTGACCCATGTCACAGCAGCGACTGCCGTCGACAGGTCAAAGCGCTTCATCAATATGTTACATAGCACATTTATAGGCACTGTTTATGTGTGTATTTGTGTCATGTCATTATGGAGCAACCTCATCTTAATTACCGCTATTATAATATTTATTACGTTTTCTGGCACAAACGCACACCTAACTCTATAATACTCTGTAATAAATGATAGTAATGCCGATAAAGTCTCTTCCCATGCACATACAAGTCTCTATAGTAATTTTCTTACTAACTATTGCAATAGTGTGTGAAATTGCACAGCAAAGTTAAACCCTATTGTGACAACATTACACTATCACAATGACTATCACAACAGGGTACCTACTTTGTAGGCATGTAGGTATTTTTATATTCATGGAAAATGCTTTTACAATATTACTCTCTTTTAATAATTATTACAATATACTGGATGAAACCGCACTGTAAACTCAACCACTGTTGTAATAATTGTTACAGTAATGGGCAAAACTGAATTGCAAACTCAATTACTATTGTAATAACTGTCATGAGATTATGCTTTTGAAGTAACTGAAACAATAAAAAAAATTGCACTGCAGTCTCAGTCACAAACGAAATTATAATTACAATAACAGGCGAAATTTTACAGCTAACTCAACCACGATTATCATAATTGTTGCATTATTATACTCTTGTAATAATTGTTAGAGCAATGTACAAAATTGTACTGCAACCTCAATCACTATTGAAATTATTATTACAATAGCAGGTGAAATTTTACTGCATAGTTGTTGCGATATTATACTATTGTAATAATTGTTACAGTAATCAGCAAAATTGCACTGCAAACCTAATCATTATTGTCATAATTGTTACGAGATTATAATTATAATATTTACTGTTACTGTTACAATAATTGGCAAAAATTACATCGTAAACTTAACCACTATTGTCATCATTGTTGCAAAATTATACTATTGTAATAATTGTTAGGGGATTGTTATTGTAATAACTGGCACAGTCATTGGAAAAATTACACCAGAAACTCAATTACTATTGAAATTATTATTACCATAGCAGGCGAAATTTTACAGCTAACTCAACCATGATTATCATAATTGCTGCATTATTATACTCTTGTAATAATTGTTAGAGCAATGTACAAAATTGTACTGCAACCTCAATCACTATTGAAATTATTATTACAATAGCAGGTGAAATTTTACTGCAAAGTGAACCACTATTGTCAGAATTGTTGCGATATTATACTATTGTAATAATTGTTTTACATTAATATGCAAAACTGCACTGCAACCTCAATCACTATGGAGATAATTATTACAATAACAGACAATAGTTTGTAGGAAACTGAACCACTATTGCAATAATTGTTGCGATATTACAGCATTGGAATAATTCTTATAATATTGGGCAATACTGTGCTGCAAACCCAGCCACGTTTGCAATAATCATTTGGTCATTATGTGTTATATCAATGAAAAATTTGCCAACATCTCTCAGAATTCTGTAAATTAAAAAAAACGAAAGAAAAAAAAGAATTCTGTAAATCTTTGTGAAATGATTGGGAATTACTAATTTTTGTTAATATCCTCTTAATTAGTGAAATACACACAAATAAAGTTTCAGCTAATTGGCGCACCCATGCAAAAATAAATTGCCAAGAGATACAGTAGTGGAGGTTTAAAAAAAAATTTTTTTTTTTTCAGAAGATATATCAGCTGGATACCTGGTTTTGGTGTCCTTTTAAAGCTCTATAAATCTCTCACCAACATCTTTTTCATAGGAAAAACCATAAGAAAGTTACAACAAATTAAAGATTTCAAATGTGAACCTTCCAAAAACGTATCCTTCAAATTTCTTTAGGAATTTGAAGAAATCTGAAAGATTTGTTACAATTGCAGGGGGAATTGCATATTAAACTCAACCACAAATGTAATATTTATTACATTATAATATTATTATAATATTTATTACAGTAGTGTGAGTTGAGTTTGCTGCACAATTTTGGCTATTTTGTAATAATTACATATTACACAATTGTAATCATGATAGTATAGTGTAGTAATTTTGAAATTTTCAGTTATAACATTACAGTAGTTCACTTTTTGAATAATTACTGAACAGAAGAAGCAGTGACTGTTCAATTTTCTTTTACTTCTATTTTATTGCAGACAGTATGAACACTAAATTTTGTGTGGTCAGATTCATTGCATTTGTTAATATACATCGATCCTTGCTTTTGCAAAATAGCTCATCTTTTTTTTTACAAAGGTGTACGCCCTTTAGAGGTTTTTTGTTTTGTTTTTAAGATTTAAGACATAAAAACAATTTTCTTTGGCATCACTATAATTTTATTTATTAGCTTTTAAATATTGGATTCATAATATGACATTGCCAATATGGTCAAAATTTGCATTGTTTGGGGAAAAATTTATAAATAATTCCCCTGAAGGGAAAAATTTCAAACAAACAGATGGCCTTGAACTACATTCCGTAGCATTCCATAAAATTTAAGATAGTGACCATAGCGATGTCATAAATCATGTGGGGCTTTCCGCCACTTGTGGGAGGGATGTCAGGAAGCACACAGTGTCAGCCAGTTAGAGTAGAGAAATATCAGCTGGCTGGTAGTCTGAACAAAATAAACCAAGATGGCAGAAAACGCTCAAACACAGCTTATTTCTGTATAAATGCAAATTGATTGTCATATATTTTGTAAAAGTTAGCAGGAAATCAACACTTCTAATTGTAAAAATCTTGCTTTTGAAACCAGATAACACCTCTGAAGTGATTTGCAAGGCATCTTATGCATGTTAGCGTGCACACCCTGAACACACACATCCCACAAAATCAACGGCCATTTCTGTTCATTTCAAAACCTCACTCATGCGCCGACATGCTTCCTCCTGCAGATGCCGTTAAAAGGAAAATAAAATATTTGTTATAAAATTCTCCCCACGTAAATATGCGCCCTTCATTAAAATAAGCTGTAATGTTGCAACACGCTTCAAAAATAAACTGACATTATAATGCTCAGATTTCAGTAGAAACTAAATGTAGTTAATTTTGTGAAATTTGATAGATCACGCAGTTTTAATCTAAGTCTTAATGACCACTGTAAAGAGATGAGCCTGTAGTCAGTTTGTATGATTTTATACTGTGTGTTTGTAGCTGTGTACTATGCTGATGTATTTGTGTATCCATACATCAGGATACTACCACAGAGTCAGTTTTGAATGAATATTCTCCAATAACCCTCACTTTGATGGCAACAATAAATTTGAATTAGCAGAAAATGAGAAAATCTTGAGAACAGAGCTTGCTTTTCTCTATGCTAATGAGCATATGAGAAGGAAAGGGCACAATCACAGCAAATGAATAAAGGGTTTGGCAGCAGGAAGAAGAAGAAAAGCACTGACAAATTTCAAATGTAGTGAAAACAGCACATCAGCTTTTATCTTGGTGATGACTTTCCTGCCAGTGTGAGCTCCCAAAGAACACTCCATTCTTCATTTCATTTCATTTTTGATTGTTCTCATGTATTTGCAGTTCTTCTTTTTTTTTTACCTTAGAGAATTACAGGGTTGTAGTTCAAATATCATAAATCAGCATAGGAGAGAAAGATGTCTGAATGAATGAATGACTGACAGAGATTATTGACAAGAACGAATAGAGTTTTTAAGAGTAATGTCAGCTCAGATTTGCTAAAGCTGATGGATTTCTAACAAATTAAGGTTTGATTGTGAAATTATTTTATCCAGTTAAATGACTATCTTGTTAAAAACAGTCTCCTATATGAGTCATGTTTTCGGAAGTCCTTTTCACAACCCCATCTCACTCCAAGTTCATCATGACATCACAAAAAAGGATTTAAATGGACTGCATTTACATAGTGCTTTTCCATCTGCATCAGACGCTCAAAGTGCTTTACAATAATGTCTCACATTCACCCCGATGTGAGGGTGCTACCATACAAGGCGCTCACTACACACCGGGAGCAATAGGGGATTAAAGACCTTGCCCAAGGGCCCTTAGTGATTTTCCAGTAAGGCTGGGATTTGAACCGAGGATCTTCTGGTCTCAAGCCCAATGCTTTAAAGCTTTAATCTATTAATTTGTAGAATAAAGTACAATTTTGTGGTGACACAAGGTGGGGGAAGGGAAGGTATTTGGGGTTAAATTTAAAATTAGTCGGCAATGGAAGACCACATCACAATAATGTAATACATTTTGTGACTATCGCCATGAAAAAAAAGCAAGACAGACATTTGATATATTTATACAACTCTGTTATGAAAGAATGCGTTAACAGCAGTTACTGTGCAAATTTTTAGGCAAATTTAATGCATCATAAAAGCATTAAAAATATGACAGCCACATAAATATTCATAAATGAATTAAATCTGTGATGAAGTTCAACTTTAATGATAGTCAGTATGAAAATTGGGTTCTGTTTACATGTGATTTTTCAGTATATAAATTGTACTTGAGTATAAGTTGCAGGGCCTCAAAAGCTATTTTTAAAAAACTTGATTTAAAGTACGAGTAATAATTGTGTTTTATAATCATTTTAATATTACAAGATCATTTGCAACTGTTTTTATGTGGCTTATTATTATTACTGTATTATTATTGTTCTTGTTATGGAAAACAAAAATATAGCTGACATATTCACTTTTGTTGGAAGTGATTTTGTGTTGACATACCAATAAAAAAGGGGGTGGAGGAAGGGGCATCAAATGCTACTTTTTTTATTATAACTCTGTGGTGCCTAAAACGTTTGCACAGTACTGTATGTTGCAGGTATGCGTAATAATTACAAGACATTAGGATGGTTAAAATCTTATTTACTTTGATGAAATTAAGTGGTGGAAATTGATTTTTTTTTTTTTTTTTTTTTTTTTTTTTAGTTTGCTTGAATATTCTGTTATATGTGTATACCTCAAGGCAAGATACTGGGACCTTTCTTGGTTCTTTTACACATGAATGACATGTCAGTCCTTAATTTAGCATTCTCTGCTGTACAAGAGTGGCTCATTGATGATAAACTGTCTCTTCACTTCAGGAAAACACAATTAATATAATAATCTTTGTATTTAACCATAAACAGAAACAGCATGTCAAGTGTTAGTCAGGAGTTTGTGGAAAAGAAATATTATGGCAGAATTTTAGATCAGTAGCAATGTAATTTCTAGTAATGTTATTTCTAAATGTATAAACAAGATTACATTTTTATATAGAAATGCATACAAATTTAAAATAGGTCTTATGTGAGTGGTGGAATTTTAGAAAGCTTTAAGACAGTTTTTCTTTTACTTTCACTGTGTTGATTCTTTTCGTAAAAGTGTTTTTTATTTGCCTCTCAGTGAAGTGGAAAAAGGCTAAGATGATGGGATGTCTTTGTCTGTCCACGTCGATATATTCTAAACACAGAGAGTGAACCGTCCTCTCCCAAAACAGGTCATGTTAATGTCAAAGATCAAGGTCAAATCAAAGGTCATTGTCTCAAATATATCATTATATCTTCAAAAGGCAAAGAACAATTTCAGTCAAACTTGCTGGACTTTTCCCATCCTGGGAGAGGTGTAGACTCTCATCCGTGCCACAATCCTCCTTTCTGTCTTCTCTGTTCCTTTTCAAATGCAGGTGGCTACATTTGAAAAGTTCCTTCCCCCCTCTGGAGCTTCATGGCTACGGGGAGCAGTGGCCACCTCTCAACACTGGAATGTGTTTTATTCTCGCTGTCGCCTTTCATCCATTTATGCACTTAGTGCTGAATTAAACTAGTCTCAGGGCCATATTTTATTAAAATGTCAAAGCTGTGGTGACATGTAATTTTGCCACAGATTAATCTCCCTGCTGCTGGCAATACTGTGCATCTCCATTACATTAGAAGTTTTCCAGTGTGGCTGACAACTTTCTTTGGATGGAACCTTTGTTTTGCCGGCTTGGTTTGTAGAAAACTCCAAAGAGAAAATTCCAAGAAAACAGCTTGGTGCAAGTTTGCCCATCACTGTGTTTCTAAACTTCGTATTTATTTTTAGCAAGTGGGTCTACCTGTAGTGTTATTCATGTACATAAATAGCAGATTTCACTTCAGCGATTATGCTTTTACCCCTCAGCCTTTTTAAAAACAGGCTGGTGCTGGTTCCACTCAGCGTGGGGCACAACCTTTAATCTTGTGTTGAGCAAAGTTCTCCAAAGAGATCGTTATAAACCTCCACTACTGTACCTCTTTGCAAAGTCTTTGAGGACTGTTTGCTTCACACTGACGGCAGTAATTGAGCCTTTACCCAATCGTGTGTTGCGGTAAGACCCACTATTGGGATATTTTGGCTTTTTTTCTGAAGGCTGAGAAGTTTACATTGTCCTCTTGCAGCTGTTATTGGCAATCAGACTGTTAATCGCGTGAGTATTGCTACTGGAATAATTCTCAGTGCTGCAAACTACTTTCCATTTTGCTTGGGGTCGCCACAGATCTGGTGTGGAGCTGCATGTTGATTTGGCACAAGTCGTACACCAGATAGCCTTCTTGATGCAAATCCAGAGGTACATGGAGAATGGGTATTGTGGGATTGAACCTGAGACTACAAATATCACCTTAGGCACCTTGAGCCAGGGATATAGGATGGAAAAACCCATTGTGCAACCTTCACCTAAGGGCCTAGTATGCAAATATCACTTTAGTCACCTTGAACCAGGGATCTAGGATGGAAAAATCCATTGTGCCACCTTCACCTAAGGGCCTAGTATGCAAATATTCCTTTAGTCACCTTGAACCAGGGATATAGGATGGAAAACCCATTGTGCCACCTTTACCTAAGGGCCTAGTATGCAAATATCACTTTAGTCACCTTGAACCAGGGATCTAGGATGGAAAATCCCATTGTTTCACCTTCACCTAAGGGCCTAGTATGCAAATATCACTTTAGTCACCTTGAACCAGGGATCTAGGATGGAAAAAACCATTGTGCCACCTTCTCCTAAGGGCCTAGTATGCGAATATCACTTGAGCCACCTTGAACCAGGGATCTAGGATGGAAAAACCCATTGTGCCACCTTCACCTAAGGGCCTAGTATGCAAATATCACTTGAATCACACTGTGCCAGTGGCCTATTATGGAAAAATAATTTGAACCACCTTCCCCCATAGGCCTCATATGCAAATATCACTTGAGCCACCTTGTAGGTTGTTGGTAAAGGTGGCTCATGCAATTTTACCATCCTAAACCCCAGGGTCAATGTGGCTGAAGCACGTTTTCCAATCTACATCCCTGGCTCAAGGTGGCTCAAGTGGTATTTGCCAACAAGACCACTGGGTGAAGGTGGCTCAACCGATTTGCCATCCTGGATCCCTGGCTCATTGTGGCTCTAGTGATATTAGAATAGTAGGTCATTAGGTGAAGGTGACTCAAGTGAACTGGAAGCTAAGTTCACTTTTTGAAGTGTGATCTGCCAACTGCAGACTGGCAGCTAGCTTCACCAACCACTGAATTTTGCACTTGGTATTTCCAATACCTTCCATCAAGTATGCCAACATTTGTGCATCATGCTATCTATAAGTGTAGCTCATTCATTCATTTGCTGTCCCTTATTCAGGTCTAAGTCGCAGTGGCAGTAGACCAAGCATCACCCCGCATTTCTAGATCTTCTGCCAAGTTCTATTACTCTTCCCGGGGATCCTGAGGCACTCCCAAGCCAGTTGGGAGATCTAATAAGGGTAGTTTCACTGCTTTACTTTGAGTGTTAGTGTTTGTATTCATTACTGCAATGCAACCTTGGGGCAGGGGTAGCAGCCAAGCTGTTAGTGCGCTTGTTTCCAGTGCAGAAGGTTCATTGTTCGACACCACCCCTGCCCATTCTCCATGAAATGTAGAGTTGCATTAGTCAGGGCATCCAGTGTAAAATTTGTGCCAATCAACATGCAGCAACACTTTGGATCTGCTGTGGTGACCCCAAGTGGAAAAACAAGGGATAAGCCAAAGGGACTTACTTTATTGTAATGCAACTTCAAATGTCTGAGTAAATTTGAAGACAGACATTGGCGTAAATAAGTAAATCCCTTTCTCAGAGTGTCCTCATGCTTGTCTTCTCTCCATCCTCCTCCTTTACCGTGTTGCTATTCATTCTTTTTATCTTTTCATCTTCTTCTGTCTCTGTGTCACAAGTCTTTGGGGTTTTCTCCAACAATAGGTTTTAAACTAGTTCACAGCTCTAGTGAGGAGACAGTACCAGGCTGGTGATATATTTGAAAAGCTTCATCCTCAAGAGAGACCAGGCGCTCTAAGTACTGTAACAAATCAGCAGGAAGCTCATGAAGAGGTGAACACAATCACAGACACGGTTGTCTGTCTGTGATGGTCAGAAAAACAGCTTGACATTGACAACAGCCAGTTTCTACGTCGGAGAGCACACCTGAACATGACTCCAGCCTTATCAGCTTCATTTAATGAATTTCATCAGCAGTTTTTACAAGTTATTTCATGACAGAGAAACAAACAAAAAAAAATATAAATTTAGGTTCAATATTGTTGTGTATTTATTTTGTTGAATGTCTCATGTTTATAGGCTCTAGATTGGGTAGTGTTTATAAAATAAGTAGCTGATGTTTTTATGGTGAGGGTGGTGATAAATTAAGCAAACCTTAAATAATGAATTGGATTGGCATGTGAGTCCAGAATGTTTTTAGAACCTTAGACCTCTACAATTTTTAGAAGAACTTAACCCTTATATTTCCTGTTAATTGTGTAATTTTTAATGTTAACTTACTGTGTTAATGTATTTATAAATTGTTTAGGTTCTTGCCGAGGATCAAACTCTGGTTATTGGCGACTCTGTTTTGCGAAATGTGAAGTTAGCGACACCAGCAACCATAGTCAATTGTCTTCCGGGGGCCAGAGCAGGCGACATTGAAGGAAATTTGAAACTGCTGGCTAAGGCTAAGCGTAAATTTGGTAAGATTGTAATTCACATCGGCAGTAATGACACCCGGTTACGCCAATCGGAGGTCACTAAAATTAACATTAAATCGGTGTGTAACTTTGCAAAAACAATGTCGGACTCTGTAGTTTTCTCTGGGCCCCTCCCCAATCGGACCGGGAGTGACATGTTTAGCCGCATGTTCTCCTTGAATTGCTGGCTGTCTGAGTGGTGTCCAAAAAATTAGATGGGCTTCATAGATAATTGGCAAAGCTTCTGGGGAAAACCTGGTCTTGTTAGGAGAGACGGCATCCATCCCACTTTGGATGGAGCAGCTCTCATTTCTAGAAATCTGGCCAATTTTCTTAAATCCTCCAAACCGTGACTATCCAGGGTTGGGACCAGGAAGCAGAGTTGTAGTCTTACACACCTCTCTGCAGCTTCTCTCCCCCTGCCATCCCCTCATTACCCCATCCCCGTAGAGACGGTGCCTGCTCCCAGACTACCAATAATCAGAAAAAATCTATTTAAGCATAAAAATTCAAAAAGAAAAAATAATATAGCACCTTCAACTGCACCACAGACTAAAACAGTTAAATGTGGTCTATTAAACATTAGGTCTCTCTCTTCTAAGTCCCTGTTGGTAAATGATATAATAATTGATCAACATATTGATTTATTCTGCCTTACAGAAACCTGGTTACAGCAGGATGAATATGTTAGTTTAAATGAGTCAACACCCCCGAGTCACACTAACTGTCAGAACGCTCGTAGCACGGGCCGGGGCGGAGGATTAGCAGCAATCTTCCATTCCAGCTTATTAATTAATCAAAAACCCAGACAGAGCTTTAATTCATTTGAAAGCTTGACTCTTAGTCTTGTCCATCCAAATTGGAAGTCCCAAAAAACAGTTTTATTTGTTATTATCTATCGTCCACCTGGTCATTACTGTGAGTTTCTCTGTGAATTTTCAGACCTTTTGTCTGACTTAGTGCTTAGCTCAGATAAGATAATTATAGTGGGCGATTTTAACATCCACACAGATGCTGAGAATGACAGCCTCAACACTGCATTTAATCTATTATTAGACTCTATTGGCTTTGCTCAAAAAGTAAATGAGTCCACCCACCACTTTAATCATATCTTAGATCTTGTTCTGACTTATGGTATGGAAATAGAAGACTTAACAGTATTCCCTGAAAACTCCCTTCTGTCTGATCATTTCTTAATAACATTTACATTTACTCTGATGGACTACCCAGCAGTGGGGAATAAGTTTCATTACACTAGAAGTCTTTCAGAAAGCGCTGTAACTAGGTTTAATGATATGATTCCTCCTTTATGTTCTCTAATGCCATATACCAACACAGTGCAGAGTAGCTACCTAAACTCTGTAAGTGAGATAGAGTATCTCGTCAATAGTTTTACATCCTCATTGAAGACAACTTTGGATGCTGTAGCTCCTCTAAAAAAGAGAGCTTTAAATCAGAAGTGCCTGACTCCGTGGTATAACTCACAAACTCGTAGCTTAAAGCAGATAACCCGTAAGTTGGAGAGGAAATGGCATCTCACTAATTTAGAAGATCTTCACTTAGCCTGGAAAAAGAGTCTGTTGCTCTATAAAAAAGCCCTCCGTAAAGCTAGGACATCTTTCTACTCATCACTAATTGAAGAAAATAAGAACAACCCCAGGTTTCTTTTCAGCACTGTAGCCAGGCTGACAAAGAGTCAGAGCTCTATTGAGCTGAGTATTCCATTAACTTTAACTAGTAATGACTTCATGACTTTCTTTGCTAACAAAATTTTAACTATTAGAGAAAAAATTACTCATAACCATCCCAAAGACGTATCGTTATCTTTGGCTGCTTTCAGTGATGCCGGTATTTGGTTAGACTCTTTCTCTCCGATTGTTCTGTCTGAGTTATTTTCATTAGTTACTTCATCCAAACCATCAACATGTTTATTAGACCCCATTCCTACCAGGCTGCTCAAGGAAGCCCTACCATTATTTAATGCTTCGATCTTAAATATGATTAATCTATCTTTGTTAGTTGGCTATGTACCACAGGCTTTTAAGGTGGCAGTAATTAAACCATTACTTAAAAAGCCATCACTTGACCCAGCTATCTTAGCTAATTATAGGCCAATCTCCAACCTTCCTTATCTCTCAAAATTCTTGAAAGGGTAGTTGTAAAACAGCTAACTGATCATCTGCAGAGGAATGGTCTATTTGAAGAGTTTCAGTCAGGTTTTAGAATTCATCATAGTACAGAAACAGCATTAGTGAAGGTTACAAATGATCTTCTTATGGCCTCGGACAGTGGACTCATCTCTGTGCTTGTTCTGTTAGACCTCAGTGCTGCTTTTGATACTGTTGACCATAAAATTTTATTACAGAGATTAGAGCATGCCATAGGCACTGCGCTGCGGTGGTTTGAATCATATTTGTCTAATAGATTACAATTTGTTCATGTAAATGGGGAATCTTCTTCACAGACTAAAGTTAATTATGGAGTTCCACAAGGTTCTGTGCTAGGACCAATTTTATTCACTTTATACATGCTTCCCTTAGGTAGTATTATTAGACGGTATTGCTTAAATTTTCATTGTTACGCAGATGATACCCAGCTTTATCTATCCATGAAGCCAGAGGACACACACCAATTAGCTAAACTGCAGGATTGTCCCATCTTATCTTAGGGACCTCGTAGTACCATATCACCCCAATAGAGCGCTTCGCTCTCAGACTGCAGGCGTACTTGTAGTTCCTAGGGTTTGTAAGAGTAGAATGGGAGGCAGAGCCTTCAGCTTTCAGGCTCCTCTCCTGTGGAACCAGCTCCCAATTCAGATCAGGGAGACAGACACCCTCTCTACTTTTAAGATTAGGCTTAAAACTTTCCTTTTTGCTAAAGCTTATAGTTAGGGCTGGATCAGGTGACCCTGAACCATCCCTTAGTTATGCTGCTATAGACGTAGACTGCTGGGGGGTTCCCATGATGCACTGTTTCTTTCTCTTTTTGCTCTGTATGCACCACTCTGCATTTAATCATTAGTGATCGATCTCTGCTCCCCTCCACAGCATGTCTTTTTCCTGGTTCTCTCCCTCAGCCCCAACCAGTCCCAGCAGAAGACTGCCCCTCCCTGAGCCTGGTTCTGCTGGAGGTTTCTTCCTGTTAAAAGGGAGTTTTTCCTTCCCACTGTAGCCAAGTGCTTGCTCACAGGGGGTCGTTTTGACCGTTGGGGTTTTACATAATTATTGTATGGCCTTGCCTTACAATATAAAGCGCCTTGGGGCAACTGTTTGTTGTGATTTGGCGCTATATAAAAAAATTGATTGATTGATTGATTTTGTCATTTGATTTTTAAATGGACCATGATGGAAATACGTGTTTTTCACTTTCTTGTGTCATCCATGTATTTTTAACATATTTACAATTATATTATGTATTTACATTGAACTTGACAAACAAAAGTAATTTGACAAACAAACACAGTGGCTGAAGACATTAAAACCACTATTTCCCTCTGGTACCAACATGAAACTTAAGTCACTCATGGTAACAGCAACATGAGAATTATCTAAACTGACTAAACCAATTGAGGAAAAAAAACAGTACAGTGGGGGAAATAAATATTTGATCCACTGTCAATTTTGTGGGTTTTTCCACCTACAAAGAATGGAGAGGTCTGTATTTTTATCGTAGGTACACTTCAACTGTGAGAGACAGAATAAAAAAAAATTCCAGAAAATCACATTGTTTGATTTTTAAATAATTAATTTGCATTTTATTGCATAAAATAAGTATTTGATCCCCTAGAAAAACAGACCTTAACAATTGGTACAGAAACATTTGTTTGCCATTACAGAGGTCAGATGTTTCCTGTAGTTCTTGACCAAGTTTGCACACTGCAACAGGGATTTTGGTCCACTCCTCGATACAGATTTTCTCCAGATCTTTCAGGTTTGGAGTTTCAGCTCCTTCCAAAGATTTTCTGTTGAGTTCAGGTCTGGAGACTGGCTCGGCCACTCCAGGACCTTGAAATGCTTCTCATGGAGCCCCTTCTTAGTTGCCCTGGCTGTGTTTTGGGTCATTGTCATGCTGGAAGACTCAGCCAGGACCCATCTTCAATGCTCTTACTGAGGGAAGGAGGTTGTTTACCAAAATCTCGCAATACATGACCCCATCCATCCTCCCTTCAATACAGTGCAGTCGTCTTGTCCCCTTTGCAGAAGAGCACCCCCAGCATATGATGTTTCCACCCCCATGCTCCACGGTTGGGACGGTGTTCTTGGGGTTGTCCTCATCCTTTAAACACGGCGAGTGGAGTTGATTCCAAAAAGCTCTATTCTGGTCTCATCTGACCACATGACCTTCTCCCATGCCTCCTCTGGATCATCCAGATGGTCACTGGTGAACTTTAAACGGGCCTGGACATGTGTTGGCTTGAGAAGGGGGACCTTGCTGCCCTGCAGGATTTTAAACCATGATGGCATCATGTGTTACTAATGTTATCTTTGTGACTGTGGTCCCAGCTCTCTTTGGGTCATTGACCAGGTCCTCCTGTGTAGTTCTGAGCTTTCTCAGAATCATCCTTACCCCACGAGGTGAGATCTTGCATGGAATCCCAGACCGAGGGAAATTGACAGTCATCTTGTGTTTCTTCCACTTTCTAATAAATAATCATAACAGTTTTTGTCTTCTCACCAAGCTGCTTGCTTATTGTCCTGTAGTCCATCCCAGCCTTGTGCAGGTCTACAGTTTTGTCCCTGATGTCCTAGACAACTCTTTGGTCTTGGCTATGGTGGACAGGTTGGAGTGTGATTGATTGAGTGTGTGAACAGGTGTCTTTTATACAGGTAACAAGTTCAAACAAGTGAAATTAATACAGGTAAAGAGTGCAGAATAGGAAAAGAAAAATTAAAGAAAAGAGAAAAAGAAAAATTAACAGGTCTGTGTGAGCCAGAATTCTTGCTGGTTGGTGGATGATCAAATACTTATGTCATGCAATAAAATGCAAATTAATTATTTAAAAACCATGCAATGTGATCTTCTGTATTTTTTTTTATTTTGTCTCTCACAGTTGAAGTGTACCTACAATAAAAATTACAGACCTCTACATTCTTTGTAGGTGGGAAAACCTGCAAAACTGACAGTGGATCAAATACTTATTTCCCCCACTGTATGTTTTTGCATGATTGAAACCATACACATTCACACATGCACAAAGAGGCCACTTGGCTATTATAATATATATTACTGTTGAAACCTGTTAAGAAAATCTTGCTATTTTGTTGCAATTTAAATGATTATATTCTTAGGCTTGCAATGACAAATAGCTAGACGACTGCTGCCATCTTTAGATCTAGATGGTGTATTGCATGCTTCACAAGATCGTACTTTATTTCATTGTCCTTCAATATAAAATAATTATGGGCTTGTTTTTGTTTTAGATCACTGAATAGTTGCTGTCCTGGTGATCTATAGCACATGATCTAAAAAATAAAGTGCAAGCGCATTTGGTGCTTGTCCAATTAGGAGGCACATAATCTGAGATTAAAAGAGGGCACTAGGTGCATCGTGGTTGAATTTACTCTAATAGTTATGAGTGTGTTTTGAGTGTAACATGAAATAAACCAGTCACTGTCCTCTTTTATCCCCTTAAGTCACAATTTTAGGTGCACAGTACTCTGCTGGTTAGAAAAGTATTCAAGGAAGGTGTTTTCTGCTTAGTTGAGGACCTATGCCAACCAGCCACAGTGCACCAGCAAAGACACCAAAAGCTCCCTGAGGTGAAGCATTGACGCAGCAAGGTGAAGTTTTGCCATTTTGGGTGTTTACTTTTATTTGTTTAATAGTTATTTTCATTTCAGTTTCATTGCCTGTACAGGGATGGATTATGTGGGCCGTAAATCTACTTATATAAGGTGCATCTGAGCATAGTGATAATTAAATACCACAAATAAACTACACACAACATTAGACCCATTTTTTTGCTGGTCTGTGGTCAGTCACTTCCACACAACACCATTGCACCAACACTACACCTGACTACACTTCATTTCTAGATGGACATACCCATGTACGCACAGATGGACAGATGGGTGTGTGATTTAAAGGACATGGACTCTGTCTGTGAAAACCACCATTCCTTCAGGTGCAAACTCGAAACAACACTTGCATTGCACTATGCGGTACTTTGCGCCAGATGGCAGATATGGCCCAGGGTATCCCTCAGCTACATGTTAACATTTATTTGTCTTACTTTTAATATGGTTTTAACCTTAGTCAGTCAACAAGAAGCCAAAAATCACCTAAGGAATGTACAGCCAAGAAGGGAGATGAACCAAAACACAATTTTATGAGCTACGTGAACAACTCAAAATAGCACTGTTGCGTGACAGTCGTATTTTGTTTTTTGCAGAACATATGTAACCTTCTGAAAGGCTGTCAATAAAATAATTGGGAATCATAAATGTTCCTACAGTGGTCATTTTGCATTTGTAATCATTTTGGAAGTGCTATTTTTGTGAAATTTCCCATTTTAAAACAAGAGGCATTGAGATTCTCGTGGCTCTGGTATCCAGAGGCTGTTACAATAAGTGTTGCAGGGGACAGTGAGGGGAGTGCAGCTCATTCCCACAGGCAGGCAAAGACTGACAGAAGCAATAAAAAGCAATGTATCACTTCATATCAGTCTCTCAAGCAGATTATCACCACATCCATCCCGTACTCTCTTCCCCCACCATCCATCTCTTGCTCTTTCGGTACCTCCGTTGCTTCCTCGTCAATCCTACTTCATCACTCCTTTTCCTCATTTGAACAACATTCCCAACTTTTCCCCTTTGGCACATTTTTGTCCTTACTTGTCACTTTGTGAAACGGCAGTCTCTCCGTCTTTCTATCCTTTAATTTAACTCCTTGATCCATGGTTCCATTGTTACACATCGTTACACTTGTCTTCAACCAAGGACAAAGTGACACATTTATAGCATCTTTGTAGAGCTAGAAAAAAAAAAATCCAAAGCTCTGAAAAGCCCAATCAAAGTTGAAGCAGTTGACGGCAATTAATGGAGACCAAATACCAAAACTGGCGTGATCTTATTTCAATCTGCGAAAGCTAATAAAGATCAGTAAAGGCTTTAGTTGAGATTTAATTCATCCCAAGATAAACCATTCCTTAGCTAATAAAATGAAATACATTCTAAGAACTGTTGCAGTGGTTGTGTCCCAAGATCCCGAACCAGTAAATATTGCTCATACGGTAAGTTAGCTTGTAATTAGTTTAGGCAATCGCTATCAAATTTGGGAAGGGTTTTATTGACCCGTGGGTATTTGTTTAACAGTGCCTCTTAATTGCTAAGGCTGGACTCTGAATGGGTTGTGAATCCCTACGTGCCAACACACGCCTTTAATGAGTTTGTCGCTCACTGCAGCAATCATTTGATAAACCTGTAGGATGCAAAGAGCCGTGTTGATTCCAGGGAATGTTTGAACTGCAGAGAATAAATACATTTTCAGTTTTTCAGCTGTGTTTGACCCACTGTCCTGTGGATCCGCTCAGTGCCTACCAACAGAATGCTGAAAGCACTTGGCTGCTTCCAGTTGTATCTAGCGCAGTAGTTGTAAGGCAGATTGACATTTTGGAAATCCACAATATCATGCGCTCAGGGTTTGGACTAAGAGAGCGCATTAACAACCAGCATGAGAATGATATAAGAGAGGACCTACCACCCATTTGCCTGTCCTCCTGTCAACTATTTCCTCTTTTTCTCTTTGTTGCTCAGTGAGCATGCCAGCCAGTGAGAATGAATCAGTCAACACAGACAGTGCCCCCGGGGGAGACGTGGAGGGGGAGACCTGCTGTACCCGGCTAGCGTAAGTGTCTCTTCTACTCCCTCTTTTTTCACAGCTCTCTTTCCGAAGCCTTCTGTCGGTCTCGAGTATGAAGCCTATCCTGTGGTATTCCTGTGTTAGCACAAAAAGTGGCACATGATGAGCTCTTAAAACCAGAACTCTTGTGTCAACAAGAACAAAGTAAGAGTGAGCCTTCATTATAATCTGGATTTAGCAACATGTGATACAAGCCAATCCAAGGTATTGTATCCAGGAGTGGTTGGTTTTAAACGTATCTCCAATCAGATGTTGACTTTGGGATATTAATTTCAGTTTATTTATTGTTACTGTCGAAAGCCTACGACAGTGTTTGATGGCCACATTGAGGTTTTTTTTTTTTTTTTTTTTTTTTTTTTTTTTTTAGTCTTTGAGAATAAATAATATTACAAGAATAAAGTCATAATTTTATGAGAAAAAATTGTAATTTACGAGAATAAAGCCATAATATTACAAGAATAAAGTCATAATTTTATGAGAAAAAACTCGTAATATTACCAGAATAAAGTCAAAATATGAGAATAAAGTCAGAATATTATGAGAATAACGTTGTAATTTTATGAGAAAAAAAACTCATGAGAATAATGTCATAAATATTGCGAGAATAAAGTTGTAATTTTATGAGAAAAAAATTTGTAATATTACGAGAATAAAGTCGTAATTTACGAGAAGGAAGTTGTAATTTTATGAGAAAAAACTTGTTATATTACGAGAATAATGTCATAATATTACAAGAATAAAGATATAATTTTATGAGAAAAAATTGTAATATTACGAGAATAAAGTCATAATATTATTAGAATAAAGTCATACTTTTATGAGAAAAAAACTCATAATAGTACGAGAACAAAGAGGTAATTTTACAAGTATGAGAAAAAACTCGAAATATACGAGAATAAAGTCATAATATTACTTAAATAAAGTTGCATTTATACAAGAAGTGACAGCCGTGCAGACTGCCAGTTCCAGCTATCTCCTCTATGAAAGAGGTGATTTCGGGAGCTACTAATCGCCGGAACTACAGGCGAAGTCTGTGTGATTCCTCCTCTGGAATAGACACATTTTCTTGCATATTCTTTTCAAAGTTCTGATCCTAATGATAATGTGGTGCAGATGGGCCAAAAGATGAAGTATGTCCTCATTTGTAAAACCTATACTGAAGTACAACAAAACAAAGTGCTTCGCAGATCTCATTTTGAGATGCAGAGTTTTTCTGTCATAAAATTACGTCTTTATTCTCATAATATTACAAGTTTATTCTCGTAATATTACTAGTTTTTTCTCATAAAATTACAACTTTATTCTTGTAATATTATGACTTTATTCTCATAATATTACAAGTTTTTTCTCATAAAATTGAGTTTTTCTCATAAAATTATGATTTTATTCTCGTAATGTTACGACTTTATTGTCAAAGTCTAAAAAAAACCTCAATGTGGCCTTAAAACACCATCGTAAAAGACAGAGGCTTGGCTATCAGAAATTAATTCCCTTATTTTTGCCTTAATCACACAGGAGCACTGTGCCTTAATGCAGAAGTCACCAACCCTGCTCCTGGAGATGACCTGCCAGATGTTCTCCAGCTCTCCCTCCTCCACCAGCTGCTAATTAACTAAGTGTGCTCAGCCAGTCAGGAGCTAGAAGACACCAGATTTAAGTAATCAGCAGCGAGTGGAGGAACTAGAAATGGAAAACATGCAGGGCAGGTGTCTTCCCAACAAGTTCTGCTTAACTCAGAAATGAGATGTTTGAAATTTGTCCTCTTGATACGGGCTAGTTACTGAGTAGAATAATGTGGCTTCCCCTGTCAAAAAATGTTTTGTTTGCTATATCTTCAAAATCACAAAATTAATTATCCGTAAGCTGTTATCGCATGTCACTTTAAATTGTTTCACTATTTCTGCAAACTGAATTAGTATCAAAAACATCCAACCACAGGAACCACTGCTGTCACTCCTTAGCAAACTAGCTCCTTAACTAGCCCTTTGAGCTAGCTTTTAGACAAAGTGACTTTAATGTGCTTGTTATTTCATCCTCTGTTTGTCACATCAGTCATAATGACTTCCTTAAATGTTACATACGTTAGGTTTCTTATGTTACTGAAAGCTATATGAAAGTTAAACATTCAAGTAAACTAAACAATAGCAAATACTGAACAGCAAATAGTTTCTTGCTAACTAGCTAGATTGTTTGTCAAAATGACATTGAAATTATTGCTGCTCGTCCTTGGATGTTTACATTCTCCTCAAACTGATTAAATACTTTATTTCAGTGTTTCACACTATTATTATTTTTCCCCCAATGTTTCTGAATGCTGCATTAAACATTTAAGAATACAAAATAACTAACATGCTGATACCATCCCTGGTGTGGAAATATATAAAGTGACAATATAAAAGATGTAATCCACAAAATTGTATGGAAATGGTTTTATTAGCTATGATGTCAGTGTTAAAGTTTCGTGTTTGTTGTCCTTCACAGATATAAAAGGGTTTTCTGGGGGACAGCCAATATAAAACTGACCATGAGTAAGGGCCCCTTCACACATAATATGAATAAGTACAACTCAGGGCAAATCACGGTGGAACAGCTCGTATGAGCAAACCACAAAAACATCGCGTTGATGGGCAGGCATGCACAATCCTGGTGCGACTGTGTTGTACACACGGGAACACAGTGCGAGCAGCTGCGCGATGTGTAACCACATCATGCAGCTGCTGTGAAAATAAAAACAAATTTAAAAATACATGCTACCCACTGGATTCGAACCTGCGATTTCCAAAAGCTCTGATTGCCAGTCAGAAACTTTACCACTGAGCTACCATCGCTGTCCTGTAAAAGGTGCGGGAAAATGCCTGAAATCAAGAAGGACATGGACATATTTAAGAAAAAGTAAAACCACACACCATATAAAAACACCGCATTTTATTGAATCCCTCTTATCAAGCAGGCAACACAAGTATGATCCATCTGTTCCTCTGTAGATGATCTATGGTCACAGACATACAGTCACGAAATGACATTAATGAGAAGCAGGGCGCTATTATCATGTCCACATCTGCTGGCAATGTTTCCAGCTGGCCCCGCGCGAGTGTGCTGCCAACACGCCTGTCTTGTGGACGGCTCGCCATGGGATAGATACTGCATCATGTGTAACAGAGCTCACATGGGTGACGTGACATTCTGATCGCCCACTGCATTTTATGATCTGATGGCCCGTTTCACCTGGGGTAGCCTGTCAGTGTGCGTGCCGCGCTGTTTGCAAAGCAACACTCGTGGGGGCACTTAGTCAAATTTCAGACAATGATCGTCTGCTGACTGAAGTCGTGCTAGAATGGCCACACATTTTCTATGTGCCATACAAGCGGTGTTAGATGTTCGTGTGTGTCAGCTGGAATTTGGCTGACACCTGCTGCGAGAGGGTTTGATGGGCTTGCACAGTGCACACTCTGTCTTTCAGCCGCTTGTGTGCGCAAATAGTTGTAGCAACAGGTGTACGAGGTGTTCGAGGCAGCTACGATTTTACACGTATTGCATACAATTCCTGCTTCATGCGCAATTCGACCACATTCGTACTATGTGTGAAGAGGCCCAAAAGCATCACTCTTCTAAATTCAAACCAGCCACTTTAATTGTCTGTGTCTGAGGGCATCAGTGGTATACATAAACTTAAGTTATGTAATTTACGTCACTTAAATAGTTAATGTATGTAACAAATATCAATATACTGTAACTGTAATCATCATGATAA
Source organism: Thalassophryne amazonica (assembly GCF_902500255.1). Lineage (NCBI taxonomy): Eukaryota > Metazoa > Chordata > Actinopteri > Batrachoidiformes > Batrachoididae > Thalassophryne > Thalassophryne amazonica. The sequence goes on from NC_047124.1 coordinate 28,903,363, forward strand.
TGCATTAAAATTGTTCATCAGTGGCCAAAATGTTAGTGTGCACTAAATTCACTCATAACAGCAACTTTTTCTTGAAAAAATGGTGAGATACATGAAAATGTCATCAAATTATCTGAATAACAGATCAGTAAGATGGACAAATACAACGTGAAAGTGATGAAAGATTATTAAAGACCTGTTTACTGCAGCTGTATGATGACTGAGAAACAACATTTTCACACTGTCTCAGCCTCCAGGAGACAGGTGAACACAGGAGCTGTCCACAGGAGACAGATAAACACAGCAGGTGTCTCTAATAGACAGGTGAACACAGCAGGTGTCTCTAATAGACAGGTGAACACAGCAGGTGTCTCTAATAGACAGGTGAACACAGGAGCTGTCCACAGGAGACAGATAAACACAGCAGGTGTCTCTAATAGACAGGTGAACACAGCAGCTGTCCACAAGAGACATATAAACACAGCAGGTGTCTCTAATAGACAGGTGAACACAGCGGCTGTCCACAGGAGGCAGGTAAACACAGCAGGTGTCTCTAGTAGACAGGTGAACACAGCAGGTGTCTCTAATAGACAGGTAAACACAGCAGGTGTCTCTAATAGACAGGTGAACACAGCAGGTGTCTCTAATAGACAGGTGAACACAGCAGCTGTCCACAGGAGGCAGGTAAACACAGCAGGTGTCTCTAATAGACAGGTGAACACAGCAGGTGTCTCTAATAGACAGGTAAACACAGCAGCTATTGCCAATAAACAGCCAAATGCAGTAGCTGTGTCTAGGAGACAATAACTAACAAATCAGAATCAGTCAAAACCTGGTGAAATTAATTTCCAGAATTAAGAAACTGTCCCTGTCACAACAAGCTCCGTCTCTGTAGCGCTGGATAAAGCCCCGTTTTTACGACTGCTGCATATCAGTGTTATATGTAGCTGGTGAACAAATAAGTAGCACCAGAACCCTCGTAAATCTTGTGCAAACAATAAACCTGCTGTACATAAGCATTATATCTTGTTAGTGTAACTTATAAGTACACATCGGCATTTTCCGTTGAACATGCAGAATTGAGCAACTCAGTGGTTGTAACCAACATTTTTAAAATCTTGATGAATTTTTATGTTTCACAGCCCCCAGTGGTGAACTGTAAAGTGGAGTACACACACACAAACACACACACACATCAGTAAAGGCTTTAGACTGTATATATAAGGAACAAACCTTCAAGGACCTTACCTGTAGTTTTTCCGGGATTGAAGCTTGAATGCAACATGGCTCTAGATGTTGCCATGTTGGCAGTGCCTGCAATCCATAAATGGATAGGGGGGTGGACCACAGGCAAGTCAGGTATGATGAATGTGTGTGATGACTGAAGCTTGAATACACAAAACTATCTCAAAGTTACCAAGCTAGTTAAAGCTAACAAGCTAGGTAGCCTGGGTTTGGGTGACTGATTAATGCGTAATTTTGTGGACTGGGTGTAATTTTGTGGAATGTTCAATAAGGCTACTAGCACCCGTCCGCTAGCACCGTTATAGCGTCTGAATGACTGAACAGTTAGACTCAAAACAACAACAGACTCAAATCACACTCACCCCTGGTTATGTGGAACTTAATGGCATATTAAACTGTCTTAACCTAATGAGCTATGCAAAATCTCCCCCCATGAATATGTCATGAACAAGTGAACTGGCTACAGAGACCATTTTTTATTTTTATTTTTTTATACCAGTATATAAACAAATTAATTTCTGTTATAAAGTTAGACATTTTAATGTGGGGTTTATCAGGAATGACTTGATTTTGGAGCCATGAGTGGCTATCTGAGGAACTGCAGGTTTTGGCACTTCTACATTGGCTTCATTTGTCACCACAGGAGATGCCGCTTGGTAAAACTGTTGCTATTAAACAGACTAAAACTCGGATCAGATGAGATGACGTCAGCTTTGAGACATGAAGCCAAAGTGGTGTTTTTACTCAGTTGCTGAAGGTCATTGTTGCACTCTGACAGACAGCAGAGGAGCAGAACGTGCTCAGCTTAATTCAGCTTTATTCCTGTCTGCGCTCCTCTTTGTGTTTGCTCTCCTTCCCCGCGGGATCCGGCAGACGGCAGACTCACTCACTCTCACACTCCTGTATTCTTTCATTTTTCTGCCGTTATTCAAACAAGTGCATCGCTTTCTCTTATAAACAAGGCCGCGCCGGAGCCGCGACCCGCAGCAGGCGCACTTCAACGCACCGGCGCACACGCACAAACACAGATGACATAAAGTACAAACTGTTCATCATGTTGAGTAGAAAATACGACACGAGACACTTGTAAAGTGAAATCAAAGTGAGTGTAGGAGAGGAGAGGAAGCGTTCCGGCGGCACACGGTGGTTTATTTGTACTCTGTGTCCATTTGTAGCTTTGTCTCTGTTTTGTTTGTGCTTTTTGGTCTCCTGTTGTGACCGAAACAACAGCAATCACAGATTGCAGAGTCATTAGTTCCCTGCTTGTGCAGAGCGATACTTGGGTTTGGATATATTTGGACCGTCACAAACCCCCCCCCCCCAAATAAACATAATTGTTATAGCACTGATGGAAACACATTTTTCTGCCCGACAGGAATGAATTACCGTGTCTGGGTCATGCTGTGCAGACTTCAGCGAGGGCATTTTCAGGTCTTATTTTAACTTTGAGATTAGACATATCACCACAGACAGAACATAAAATGTTGGAGTCAAACCGTATCTCTCACGGAATCATTCCAAAGAATTCTTTAATCTGAATTCAGACCTGGATTGACTGAAAACTGAGCTTCAGTGCTTCTCTGTATTTTTTATTATTATTATTATTATTATTGATAAGTATTTAATTTTAGTTGAATGAACATGTATGTAGACACACACAGTTGCAAAATTTGTCCTCACAGGAGACTCCGCAAAGCCAAAGCATTTTGGAGGAAAAAAAAAACACTTTCATCGCATATGCTGCATTACACACTGGAAAAAAAAAACAGTTGTTGGATCAACTTAAAACAATTAGGTTGCCCATAAGGTCAAGGGACACAACTGTAAGTTGTCAGCCCATTTTATTTTCAACAAAAGTTAACTTCCAAATTGAATAAATGCTGCACATTTGAGCATCATTTGTCGCCATCTATTGGGCGATGTGAGCATTTCAGGACTTTGTACATTTCCTACTTGAAACCCAAAATTCAGTAAAAAAAAAAAAAAAAAAAAAAAAAAAAAGGATTTATAAATGTCAGAAATGCATGAGGTTGTTCTTTCGGGTGTTTTTGTGGGGGGTTTTGGTATGCAGAGCATTGACCTTCCAGTATTAATGTGTAAAAAATTTGATTTTTGCAGTTCTTGCGTTTAAGGACGCAAAATTTTAGGACACAAAATTCCGCTACTGCCATCAACATCAGCACACAGTGATGACACTTGCCAACGTAAAAGTTTTAAAAATTTTCTGCTGTGAAAAGGATGTTGTTTTATTTTTAATGATGGGTAAAGATGACAAACAGGACATGGACTTTTTTCTTTTTTTTTTTTTCTTTTTTTTTGTCGTGTTGAAGTTGTGACATTACTTAATAAAATTTAGCCATACCATTCCAAGAGTTGATTTTTTTAAGTTATTGTCAGAAGCAGAGCCTGGTTTTTCCTGTTTTAATATACGTAATGTTGTGCAAAACAACTGCCTTGCTTTACTCTTCTCATGATCTACCCAAACAATTCCTGCAAATTGGGCGGGCTATTTATAAGACTCAATATCCCAGCTCTCCCCTCTGCCTGCTGTCAGCCCCGCCTCCACCCCAGCATCCACCTCTGGGCTCCAATGAGGGAAGGATTTGTGTAACTAATAATCATCACCTCTCAATATCACAAGTAATAATCTGCAGGGACTGACGAGGGCAGAGCCTAGACATCAAACATCTAATGATAAAATGCTGTTGCAAGAAAGATTATCAAAATTAAAACTGTCTGACTGAATTTATCTTTTCATGTTCAGTCAACTTAAAATCTTAGCAACCCAATCACTCACATTTTTTTTTTTTTTTTAACTGTGTAATTGATTTCTAAAAATTCACACAAGATGTTGGGGTCTAGTGCATTAATTTTCCTGCTTATAGTCTGTGAAGTAGTCTCAGATTAACATGTAGATTTGATGTGTTCCTCTGTGCTTCCACTGGGACACCATGGCACGGCACATCTGGCTGGGGGCGTTTGCTCACGCTGTCACGGCGATAAGACTTTCAACGTTTGTCAGTTCTCCTTCACATGGCGACAGAGACAGACCTTCAGGTAGCAGTTACTGTGGTGCTGGCTAATCTTGTAATCGAGGCAGACATATCGAGAGAAGGGACGTGTGCGCTGTCAGTCTCCATATCAAGACAGTCATTTTATTCTTTGGTTCAGTCAGTCAGTCAGTCATATTATTACTTCAGTCAGGCAGCAGGTCAGTCAATCCGTCTACTTTTATGCACCAAATCACAAAACATCAGTGGAACACTGTTAAACCACAGCCTGGATTAGCTTCTCTGTCAGCATTAATGGATACTAGGGGTGTAGCAATTCACTAATATGGATCAGAAATCATCTTTAAATCAATCTTACTGCACAATGAATCGGTCAATGACCATTTTTTTAAGCAAAGAACTGACTGAGTGAAGCTGTTATGCTGCTACTGCCACATTTTCAAACTCTCAAAGAAGCTCAGATGTCAGCGCAAGACTATCATGAGACTGGTCACATTATCAAATCTAAAATCAAACCTGTGGAACACATTTGTTCTTCATGACTCAGATGGAAAGTTGTAGAATGGAACTTATGTACAGCGTTAACACACACCAAAAAAAACCACCTGGTAAGGCGGCACAATGAAACCTGTGTAGGTCACAAGGAGCCTGCGGATGCTAGCAAAGCTAGCATTAGCAAGGATGCACAAGACAACGATAAGATTAAACACATCTTCCTGATATAACTCGATGAGGTGAACCTAAGGTAGTCACAGAATTTTACATAATGGACGTCTAGTTCTGAAAATTTATATTTCATCTTCTCTTTTTTTTTTCCTGGTTTGACCCTTTTTTTTCCGAAATGGCCGTACAGTATATTCCTCTTCACACACTCGCTAGCGTCACCAAAATGTCCCAAGGACGTAGACCTTCAACAGACCTAGCTACACTGAAAAATTGGTGATTAGAGTTGCAAAACAGAGCAAATACGGAAAAAGTTAAAACAAAAGCCATTGCCAGATAGTTAGATAGATACAGTAGACCAATTAGCTTATCCTAATTTATTATGGAAATGAATGTCTACATTGGAAGCCATTTTAAGATGCTGTCTTTTAATTGTAAACACGTTAGCATGTCCACTAGAGTGCCATGTAACGTTTTACATTAAACCCAGTTTCAATACCAATGAAAGCACAAACAACAAAAGACCTAGCCAGATTTGTATTCTTTTTTAAAGGGTAAATAATTAGGAAAGACGGTGTCATTCAACCCAACTGGAATGGTTTTGTTATCACTGCATTTTAATACGTGCAGTTGCTTCACTAATAATGTATACAGAAATGTTTGACTGACACAAGGGCGTAAATCTTTGCTTTGTTTGAACTGTGCTTGAGTGTACATAAACACATCATTGATTTGGTCATTAATTTAATCGAGAAATTTTAGCAAGAAAGTTCCACTTCGTCTTTCCTCTTGTGTCCAAAGAGACTTTAGGTTTTTATAACCCATCAAATTGTGCAATTTGAAGTAATGAATTGAAAAGATGCTTATTTTTAAAAGGAAAACTCAAATATTGCAAGAATGTTTTAAAGTATTTATTTATTTTACTTTTACTTTTGAAGTTGCTTTTCAGATGATTTAAAAAAGCCATATTTAAAAAAACTGAGATAGAAACACTTTTTTCTGCAATTTTAGGTTACATGTTATACAGAAAGAGTCACATCATTCTAAAATACATACATACTAACCTTATCAATGCCCCTGAGTAGTGGAAACCCTCTTATAATCTGTGTACTCAGGGAACGCTGAACAATCCAATAGATCTGTTTGCAGATTGTATTTTTCACTCCAGGAAATTCGAAATGTTTATTTCTTTTTACTGGATGCCATTGTTTTCATGTTTGCAGGATGCGATTTGTGTGGAGAAAAGGTTTTTGATATTAATGTTCTTTTACTTGGTACCCTATTGCCACAGCCAGTGCATACATGTTATTTTGCAAACTTTTTTTTACATAATTTTTATTGACTTCCATTTGTGAAATCACATCTCAAAACATTTTGCAGAAAATAGGGGTTGCACGGCTTCAGATTTTTTTTAAAAAGTCAACAGATATGTCATGACAGAAACAAGGAGAAACAACAACAGGTCACAACTCAGCAGTAACAACAACACTTACATGCTAAAAGTTCCATTTAAGTGCAAAAGAAGAAGAAAGATTGAAGTGTCTAGATAAGAGAAAACGCACAAGTCATCCCGGCACGATTTATGAAATTTGTAGCTTGTCTATCGTAATGTCTGTGGTCCAGTCTTGTAGACATTCATTTTTGAGCCCACACTTTTTTCCTCTGTTTTTGTCACAGTGTAAACCGACGTTGATTGCTGTCCATGTTGTCTGCTGTTTCCCACCCTTATAAAAGTAATACGGAAACATGACACATAAATCACTGCTTCAGACCAGTTGTTTTATTGTTTTTTTTTTTATCATCTGCATTTTAACATTTCCATTTATGGGTTCTACCTTAATTTTGTTATTCCTGATCTGGTTAGACCAAAATAAAATAAATACTGATGAATAACATTCCAAGTAGGCTGTGTGACATAACATCTAGATTTTCAACAATGTAAAAAAAAGTCATTGCTAATGCCACAGTTCCAAAATTAGGCTATGGTAGGCACAGTGTTAGACCTAACTGGAGTTAGCTAAATTTTCCAACATTATTTCTTTTTTACATTAGGCTGTTCATTATACATGAATGAAATTGATGTCAGATTCGTTGTGTCCCACAACTCTTGAAATTGAGCAGTATCTCCACCTGGTGGACACTTATGGCAGGTACAATAGAATTTTGGCAAGAGCCTTAGTACAGGGTGACACCCCCCCCCCCCCCCCCCCAAAAAAAAACAACTCATAAAAATTGTAATAAATCTTATTTAAACTTCTGTCTGTGTACAATCATTTCCCAAAGTTTCAGTTATCTTGGTCGCTTTGCATAAGTCATGTTCTTTCAAATTTATGCTCCAAATGGTGATTTCTTGGTGAAATAGGCCTCCATGCAAAATGTCATTTCCTTGGTTGACCAAGACATGTTGGGGAAGGCTAGTCTTCCCCAACATGTCTTGAGCCTTCCCCAACATGTCTTGGTCAACCAAGGAAATGACATTTGTAGGATTTACTACAATTTTTATAGGTTATGGGTTTTTTGGCCACTCATAAATTTGTCTTTTAAGACGGGACTTTAACCCAGCACCAAGTTATTACAAGGAGAAAATATTTAAATTTATAATAAAAGAACAAAAATAAAACATTATTAACCGGTTACCATTATTTCAAATGAACATTTCTGATCTGGAACATTGAAAAATGTAAAGTTTCTGGTTTTATCTTTGCCAGCAGTGGATTTTGCAAATGTTTATGAATGTTTTGCAACCTTTAAACATCAGCATGTGAGCGAGTCAACCCGGAATAACCGCTCTCAGTGGGCCACTGTCATAATCATGTGATTAGTGACCCATCAACATTCAAAATAAAAGTGTTATTGCAAATCATCAACTTCAACTGACCAGCTAGTCTGTGCAACCCCTAGCGCAAAACACCAAATTATTTATTTACCAAAGCAATCGGGTATTCTTGAGCAAATAAAGGAACGTCCCCTTTAGCCATCTTAAATCGCCCCGTTCATGTTGTCTTTTATGTGTTACATGTGTGTGTGTATAATCCATTCTGTTTTCTGTGTTCCAGAAATAGGATCTCCAAATCCAAGTTCAGGTTAGTACATGTTGTTTACCATCGTCTTTAATCTCATCTGCTGCCACTCGTGCTGTCACTGAATGTGTGTTTGTGTCAATGAGTGAGAAAGAAATTTGCAGACATACGTGACACAAGCTCTTCAAAGACATCTGATCAAACGTAAAGCAGTACAAGCAAAATTATAATCACAAACCGCAATCTATAGGTTAGCAGTTCAATTCCTATGCCACAGAGCATCCAGCAGAATTAGTTTGAAAGGACAACAGATATAACAAACATCACTGGTTGTATTTTCCAGACTCTGTAACACACCAGACTATTAATCGCATTTGTCCAAAAACGCATCAGAAAGAGGAAAACTAATTTATAAGATGCATCGGTCTATAACTCACATTTATTTTTGAAATGTGGTGCTACTGCTTCACATACCTATTTTTTTCCTTTCTTTCTTGGCTAAATTCATATAAAATACTCAGAATTGTGTGGCGGTATGACAGTGTCGTTTTAGACCAATCAATCCAGCCAAAACATCTCTGGGATATTACATTGATCTGATCTATTAAAGTTTCCCTAATTTTAATGATTTTGTCCTCATTTTCAGACTTTTTGATTATGTGAGATAAAAGACATGAACAGTTATTGTTTTTGAGTTATCACATAAACAATGATATATCAGTTGGCCGATAATATCAGCCAATATTGGCCTTTCACGAACATATCGGTATCAGTTATTTTTGACAACATGAAAACTTGTATTTTAACAAATAAACAAAGTAGAAATGGAAATTGTGTCATTGCATAGTTTGTACAGCAGTGAAGAAACACAATAACAAGCCCCCCCCCCAACATTTCACTTTAAATTTGCACCTTCAGTGAGCGCTCCTTTTTACTCAAGAGGGGCACATCTGGCAACAAAGCTCTTTATGTTGGCTTCTCCTTGGTGTGTCTTTGACGATGACTAATTCTGTTCCACAGCTCCGCTCCCAGAGAACAGATAACAACGGGCCGAGGGGTCGTCACTGTCCAAGACCAACTAATTGACACTTTCTTTTTCTTCTCTCTCCTTTACTGTTTGTTTTTGACTCACATATTTTTTTTTATCATTTTGTGTGTGGTTTTTTTTTTCGTTATTATTTCTCCTTTGGGCCCTTGCTCTTGTCTTCTTTCTTTTCTCTCTCCTCCTTCTATCTGTACTCCTCCTTACTGCACCTCCTGTTTTGACTCACCTTAATTCCTTCTTTTTTTTCTTTTCGTTTTTGGCCTCATATTCCATCTTTCACTCTTCAGTCGCTACTCTCGGCGGTGGAACAGACTGTGTCGAAGAAAGTGCCGGGCTGCTGTCAAATCACAGGTTTTTTATTGGCTGGTCATCTTTCTGGTTTTCCTCAACACGCTCACCATCGCCTCCGAACATCACAAGCAGCCTCAGTGGTTAACCGACGTCCAAGGTACTGAAGCTAAACCACATGTGCTTGTTAACCTGCACCACTTTGTACTTTGTTCTTTTACTAGAAACAGAAATGTCAAACTGACATTTGACCTCAGCGACCTTGATCTTCACGCAAATGATTGGCTTCTGGATTGACCTTTGACAAATTAGACCTTGCCTAGGCAATTCCAGAATCCGCTTCCATTTGTGTGTCTAGTTTGGTGCAAGTTGTGAAATTATTTTAATCTTAACCTTTGACCCCAATGACCTTGACTCCCAGTGATTGACCTTTGACAAATTTGACCTTGCCTCGGCAATTCCAGAACCCGCCTCCATTTGTTTAAGTTTGGTGCAAATTGATGTGAAATGTTTAAATCTTAATCATTGATCCTAATGACCTTGACCTCCAGTGGTTAACCTTTGACAAATTTGACCTTGTCTAGGCAATTCCAGAACCCGCCTCCATTTGTGTGTAACGTTTGGTGTAAATTGGTGTGAAATTTTTAAATCTTAACCTTTGACCCCAATGGCCTTGACCCCCAGTGATTGACCTATGACAAATTTGACCTTGCCAAGACAATTCCGGAAGCCGCCTCTATTTGTGTGTCAGGTTTGGTGCAAATTGTGGTGAAATTTTTAAATCTTAACCTTTGACCCAATGACCTTGCCCCCAGTGATTGACCTTTGACAAATTAGACCTTGACTAGGCAATCCCAGAACCCGCCTCCATTTGTCTGTCAATCTTATGTTGCCTGGGCAATTCCAGAATGCACTTAGGTACTGTATGTGTGAAAAGTTGGTTGGACATTGGTGTAAGAAAAAAAATCTGAATTTTGACTTTTGGCCCCAATGACCTTGACCAAACCCTTTAACAGCAAGTCTGGGGGTGACTGTCATCGATTTATTAAGTTTGGTGGAAATCAGCCACAGGAGCTGAAGGTAGTCGGGGAACAGACAGACAAATAAACCTAAATTTTGGCTTTTGACCTCAATGCCCTTGACCTTTCCCCAAACAAACTCCTTCGGGAGCATTCTGGGGTCAACCTACATGCACACAGCAAGTCTGGTGGAAAATGTCTCAAGCATCTTGGAAGACTAGTGGATCAAACAACCACACAAACCTCAAATTATGGTGTTTTTAAAGTGTGCTGATGCTCCTCCTCTTTCTCCTCATCTCCTCCAGACATCGCCAATAAGGTGCTGCTGGCCCTCTTCACTGGTGAGATGCTATTGAAGATGTACAGCCTCGGCCTACAGGTACAATATATTTGTCAAAATGCCATAGATTGGAAAACCGCTGCGTGTTTTTGGTTTCATACATTGTGAGGAGGTTTGTGATCGCTTCATTTTTCTTTCTGTTTTCTTTACAGGCATACTTTGTTTCGCTCTTTAATCGGTTCGACAGCTTCGTAGTGTGCGGAGGAATCCTTGAGACCATTCTGGTGGAGACAAAGATCATGTCTCCTCTCGGCATCTCCGTGCTACGTTGTGTACGTTTGCTGCGAATCTTCAAAATAACCAGGTTAATATCCAATCCAATCCAATCCACTTTATTTATATAGCACATTTAAACAACACAACAGTTTCCAACGTGCTGCACATAAAAATGATTATACAACTATACAAAACAATAAACCCACTCAGATACTAATAAATAAATAAACATAAAAACAATAAAACAATAAATAAATAAAACACTAGGCCAAAGGCCAAAAACAACAGAGGACCATACAACTCATGCAGAGCTAAAAGCCAGAGAATAAAAGTGGGTCTTCAGACGAGACTTAAAACACTCCATTTTGGGGGCTGTTCGAACGTGGAGAGGCAGAGCGTTCCAAAGTCTGGGCCCAGCCACAGAGAAGGCCCTGTCCCCCCTGGTCTTAAGTCTCGTCCTAGGCACCACAAGCTGGAGCTGGCCCTCAGACCTCAGAGCATGCGCTGGGGAGTAAATTTGGAGGAGGTCTACAATATATTGTGGGGCCAGTCCATTTAAAGCTTTAAAAACAAATAATAAAATTTTAAAATCAATTCTAAAATTAACAGGGAGCCAGTGCAAAGACGCAAGAATGGGTGTAATATGTTCATGTTTTTTGCTCCCAGTTAAGAGGCGTGCAGCAGCGTTCTGGACTAACTGCAATCTGTGAAGTGTATTTTGATTAATTCCATAAAAAATTGAATTGCGATAACCAGGCGTGAAGAAATAAAAGCATGCATGACGCGCTCCAAGTCAGAAAAGGATAAAATTGATTTAATTTTGGTTAAAAGACGAAGCTGATAAAAACTGGATTTAACAACCGCCTTGACCTGCCTGTCCAGTTTAAGATCAGAGTCCATAATGATGCCAAGGTTGGTGGCTGTGGGCTTCATGTGTTGACTGAGAGGGCCCAGGTCTAATATGGACGTTCTTTACTATATACACCTTTGTTGCACGTTCCCTTTGTCCTTCAGGAATCATACACGAATACATCACGAGCCCCCACAAGAACAATTATATTACAAATGTTCTGCGTATGCTTCGTGATCGAATTTGTGTCGAATTACGATTGAATCATCTATCGTAATTCAGCACATCTGATATCTTCCTCGAGAATTCTGGAATTCATCAGGAATGTGTTCTGGGTCCTACACTGTTCAAAGCTTGCATGAGTTGGGTGTTGGGTAGGATTGTGAAAACCAATGGCTTTGGTGGTTTTGTTGATGAGGAAAGGTTGACTGAGCCTGACTTTACAGACGATGCTTTAATCTTTGATTAGATTGTAGCACTGATCAAACCGTGATTGAAGCACTTGAGAAGAGGATGTGAGGAATCTCTGCGTTTGAGTTTGCGGCAGTCCTGGTTAAAGACAAAGATCTAGGCTTTCAGTGACTTCCTGGACTTGACTAATAGAAGTGTATCTGTATGTGGTGGAAGTGTCAAACTTGTAGAAAAATTCACTTATCTCAGGAGTGATGTTCACATCTCTGGGTGATCAAGAGATGCCTGGGAAGAGCTTATAGAGTTGTGAGGTTACTAGACAGAGGTGTTTGACAATGCTGATATCTTTACAGGAAAACAAATGTACAACTGTCTTAACTCTTGGTGCTTCCCGTCTCGCTGTATGGATGTGAGATTTCAATGCTAACCAGTGACTTAAGCTGATGTCTGGATGTCTGTGGTACCAGGTCTTTTCAGCGGATCCTTGGGTAGCATTGGAATGTCTTTGTATCAAATGAACAATTACTTAGGGTTAATAACAAAGGTGGGGAGTGTCCCTTGCATTGTGAGGGAATATCAGCTATAACATTTCATCCACGTGGCACATTTCTATGGCCGTGATCCAGCGGGTGCCTAAGTGTTGATGGCCTCAGTGGCTACAGAAGGCCAAGGTGTTGTCAACATTTCACCTCACTGTAGAAGATAGTTAAACCAAACAAAGTGTTTAACTTTAAAATCACACATTTATGAGAATTTTATTATCATTTTAGTGGAATATTGTGTTGATCATGAATTATTCATTGATTATTCTCCTGTTTATTGTCAGTGTGGATTCATACATTGATAAACTTACAACGTAATCAATTTATCATAAGCAAGGCAGGTCTGTTACATTACTTGACATATAATTTTCTATGGGTGGAACGATACATTGTGTATCGTGATAGACATATTTTTGTAATGAATTGTATTGGGGGTTTTTTAAATAAATGAATATCATGATACCATGAAAGGTTGCCCACTGCTTGGAAGAAATAATGTTCTCTTGTAGAAAAATCATAAAAGATTTCTAATATATACAAATAGAAAACAGATGAAGGATTTTCAGTTTGTACCGAAAAATAATTTGTTTTGTTAATGTTAAACATTCATCCGAATTACTTTCTACATAGTTAATGTGAACAATGATTTAAATATTTGTTGTGATATTTATTGAATTGCGATAGGTGTATCGCGATACGTATCGTATCGTGGAGCTATATATTGATCTACCCCTATAAATTTCTGCAATAAAATAGGTACAATTCTTTTTAATATTTTTTTTAACGTAGTAACTGTTTAAGAACTGTTTATTATCATTTTAGTGGAATGTCATGTTGATCATGAATTATTCATTGATTATTTTCCTGTTTATTGTCAGTGCGGATTCACACATTGATAAACATACAACACAATCAATTTATTATAATCAAGGCAGGTCTCTTACATTATTTAACATATAATTTGCTAAGGGTATGATAGTCATATTTTTGTAACGAATTGTATTGCTTTTTTTTTTTTTTTTATAAATGAGTATCACGATAACATGAAAGGTTGCCCACTACTTGGAAGAAATAATGATCTCTTGTAGAAAAATCATAAATGATTTCTAATATATACAAATAGAAAACAGATGAAGGATTTTCAATTTATATCGAAAAATAATTTGTTTCGTTAATGTTAAACATTCATCCGAATTACTTTCTACATAGTTAATATGAACAGTGATTTAAATATGTGTTGTGATATTTATTGAATTGCGATAGGTGTATCATGATATGTAAGCTATCGTATTGTGGAGCTAGTATGTTGATCTACTCCTATAAATGTCTGCAATAAAATAGGTACAATTCTTTGTAATATTGACTGTTTAAAAATTGTTTATCGTTTTAGTGGAATATCGTGTTGATCATGAATTATTCATTGACTATTTTCCTGTTTGTTGTTATTGTGGATTCACACATTGATAAACTTACAACACAATCAATTTATTATAATCAAGGCAGGTCTATTACATTACTTAACATAGAATTTTCTAGGGGTGGAACGATACATTGCATATTGTGATAGTCATATCATACATAGTTTATGTGAACAGTGACTTAAATGTGTTGTGATATTTATTGAATTCCGATAGGTGTATCACGATACCTATCATATCATGGAGCTAGTATATTGATCTACCCTATAAACATCTGCAATAAAATAGGTACAATTCTTTGTAATTTTTTTTTAACTTAGCGACTGTTTTTAAAAAACATGTGTTTTTAATACTTCTATCCAGTATAGAGTTTGTGAATTCGCATGTACTTGCATGAATAAAATCTTAACTGGATGTGTCGACCTCTCAGGTACTGGAACTCGCTGTCCAACCTGGTGGCCTCGCTGCTAAATTCAGTCCGCTCCATCGCTTCCTTGCTGCTCCTGCTCTTCCTCTTCATCATCATCTTCTCCCTCCTCGGCATGCAGCTCTTTGGGGGGAAATTCAACTTTGACGAGACCCGACGCAGCACCTTTGATAACTTCCCCCAATCACTGCTCACTGTTTTCCAGGTAACCCAATTTTTTGGTGTTTCTGTCTTCCATTTTCAGCATTTTCATTTTGGTGTCCTCCATATTTGCATTCAAAGTCATGAGTCCTGTTATTAAATAATTCACAGGTGTCACGGGAAGAGATAATTTCTTTCAACATAAAAATCTTTTAATAATGTCTTCAGGCAAATAAGATCTGCACTGCACTAACCTGCATTCATTAAGTATAAGCTGTGATTCTCAAAACCAGAAAAATAAAGATAAATTATATTGAACATTCAGGCATATAAGAAATATAACATTTTTAACGGAATGTGAGCAAATACTAGAGATGACAAGACACCACTTTTTTCTTTACTGATGCTGGAAGATTCAATATCTGTCACACCCTGTGACACAAATGTCTCATTTTGACCCAACATCAATATGTGACAAGTTGGGTAACCCTGTTGCAAACCCTCAATCTAACCATAACCTTAACCAAAACATAGATGAATGTTCCCTGATGACATGGAAGGGAAGCAGATATTTCCTTGTGCTGTCAGAGAGAAGTGACGCAGTCGTCAAAAAAAGAAAAAAAAAAAAACGTCTGATGCCTTTTTCCCTGTCTTCTGGAGTTGCATCAGGAAGGGCATCCAGCGTAAAGCTTGTGCCACGTCTCTTTCTGTGGCAACCCTTAATAAACGGGGGCAGACAAAAGACAATCCACAGCCTTTTTCCTTCTCATAAAAGAAGCAATCTGTCAATAAATACATTTGTCTGGATGCTCTTTGCTAAACTACCCATTGAACAAATGATCAGCTCAATCTGTGAAGGAAAACGTACAATGACCACAGCATGACTCGGAACGCCCTGTCACACTTTGACGATTTAGCGAGTGTATGCCAACCATATTAAAAAGCTCTGGCATATGTGGGTGTACGTCTAATAAGTTATGGGTACGTTTTGTGTAAGTTAAGAGCATGTTGAAGTATGTTGATATATGTCATAATATGCCGAGCACCTTGAAAAGTTTTGGGCATGCTTAAAATGTGCAACGTATGCCAGCGTATGACTCATGTCTCGCACATGCCGGACATAAGTTGTAGGTAAGTTATGCGATTGTTGACACACATTTCTTGTAATTTACTCATAAGTTGAAATACGTCTGTTAATACTGTCCAACGATTGGCTGAAAGCTGCAGTCCTCATGCAAACCGACTGTTTCAAAATTAAAACCAACACACGGAATAAATATAAAGTCTTAATCTTACCTGTTCGTTTCAGTCAGATTCATCATCACAGCCTGACAAAAATGTATCCACATAAAGCATCCTAATTTTGGAAAAGATGTCTGAAAATACTTTAGTTCCTCGACGCGGTTGAAATGTAGCATTGTAATGCAAGTCCCTCTGTGGTTTCTCTACTCTAGCTGCAGCCAGGATGCGACTTTTTGCGCCATAAAGTTTAAAGCGTCACAACGCTCCATTCACCTCAGCATTTAACACAGCTTTCACCAGTCTGCACATGATGAACATAATCCCATGATCCACCAAGACATAAATCAAATAAAATGTTAAATTACTGTTTTGCCACCGTGTGTAAAAGAGATGCCGCGTAACAATATGCATGCGCGTGCTTTATCACATGCTCGTCAATATTTAAGTGTTCCACCTGCCAAACAAAAGGGTTTCTGCCGACGGTATAAGCGCAATCCAAGCCAGTCTTAACCGTTCCAATGTGTATCAGACCATGCAGTAGCAACCCGAGCCACTCAGGGGAAACGGGGATGTCAGTATACGCTGACTAAATTGCCAAGGTGTGACAGCTGCATAATTTATTAGATGTGCGCCCACGTATGCCAGCATTTTTATTACAGTCGGCATATGTTGGATAAATCGTCAAGGTGTGACAGGGCCTTATAATAGCAGACTTGGATTTAATTTTTTTCTTAATATCCAATCCTGTAAATATATCCAATATTGAACCAGTGCTGATCCAAAATATTGGATTGGCACATTCTTTGTAAATACCCGGTGCAGTCAGGACTGAAATAATGATAGATTTATGTTTCTCAACAGATCTTAACTGGAGAGGACTGGAACTCAGTGATGTATGATGGCATCATGGCGTATGGTGGGCCTTCTTTCCCCGGCATGCTGGTCTGCATCTATTTCATCATCCTCTTCATCTGTGGAAATTGTATCCTGGTCTATAACACACTGTCTGAAAGGGATTAATGACCTGACGAATGCTAATGAGGACTGAGAAATGTTGGACTTTTATTGGAGTTTTCACGGGGTAACATGTCTTACGATGTATGTCTTCTCGTACATATGGGTATGGGTGAAGATATCCAATCATTCCATTGACTGTCTGAGACGACTTACAACAGCCACACTGTTGATCATTCCTTTCCTAAACATCATGATTCTGACCAGATATCCTACTCAATGTCTTCTTGGCCATCGCTGTGGACAATCTCGCAGATGCAGAGAGCCTGACATCAGCGCAGAAAGAAGAGGAAGAGGAGAAGGAGCGGAAAAAATTAGCCAGGTATTGCCAGAAAAAAGCAAACAAAAAAAGCGGATACACATACAGGTGAGGTTTAGAATAATAATAATAATAATAATGAGAGGATGAGAGACAAAGGCAGTATCTTGAAATTCTGTGATTTATGATCTAAATTGCATCATGCAAATGCATTTGGGGCAATGCTCAACTCCGCTTTGCTAGATGCTCTATGAAATGAGCACAAAATAACTCTCAGTGCGTAGTCCATGGGTTGCATTTGTAGTCTGGGCGTGTTTTGAGCAGGCTGAAGTGTCATCTGCTGTCCCCATTTAAGAGTTAAGATAGACCTGGAGTCTGGCACACTGTTGTTGAGAAAGTGAACTCAAGTGAGAGGTTTTCTGGTGAGTTAGTAGAACTTTGTCAAAGTGTCAAATTAAAACAGAGACAGAGAGACACCTATGATGTTGTGCCTGGAATCTACTGGAGCCACTCTCCCAGTCTGGGGGTTACATCTCCTAGTGCTCACCTTCCACATCTGCTCCAGTTGCTCCTTCAGCCCTTGATAATTCTCGATTTTCTCGTGCTCCTTCTTTCTGACATTGCTGTCAGCTGGGATTGCCACACTGATCACAACTGCAGTCTTCTTTCCCAAGTCAACCACCACTATATCTCATTGGTTGGCCAGCAGCTGCTTGTCTGTCTGGAATTTGAGAATTAGCCCTGTAATTTTCAGCTACCTTTGGTGATGTCTCCCGTCGGGACTTGGGGATTTCTAATCCATATGCAGCACAGATGTTCCTGTACACAATTCCTGACACTTGGTTGGCTTTCAGTGTACGCTGTCCCAACTTGCATCTTGCATCCTGCTACTATGTGCTGAACTGTGTCTGGGGCACTTTTGCACATCCTGCAACTTTGGGTGCTTTTGGCTCTGGTAGACTCCTGCTTCTGTGGATCTGGTGCTTAGGGCTTGTTCTTTTGCTGCCATAATCAGAGCCTCTGTGATGTCCTTTAGGCCGGCCTTTTCTAGCCAGTGGTAGGACTTCTTCATGTCAGCCACTTTCTTTATCTACCAATGGTACATCCCTTGAAACGGCTTGGTCATGATACGTACGAGGGACAATTGAAAAGTTTTAAGCCTTTCCTAGTAAAGGTAGGGTGTGGCTCTCCATCTTTTAGATTCTGAGATGTCAACATTTCTCAATGATGTGTAACGTTTTGTCTCATTGGGTGCAATGTTGAGAAATGTTGGTTTCTCAGCAGGTATAGAAAATGAATGAATGAATAATAATCAGATTTGCGTCAGGAAGGGCATCCGGCGTAAAACCTGTGCCGATTCAACATGCAGATCCACCTTGGATTTGCTGTGGCGACTCCGAGTGCAAACAAGGGAGCAGCCCAAGGGAGTTACAATGTATTTTTAACAAATACAGCCCTCTCATTCACCGAGGAAAACTCCAAAATAACGGCACTCAGCCGGGCTCTTGATATAAATTAAATAAAAATATCAAAGCCAAGATGATGGGTTGCATAAGTAATGACACTCTTTGGCGTAACACATGTAAATCATCGGTTTTATTGCTAGTTTTCTTCAGACAAGTCAGGGGATGAACAATAGGATCTTAATAATTAATTAAACAACTGCAAATTAAAAAAAAAGAATGCTCATACAGCGAGGGTATTTTAGCATTGCGTTCTATTTTTGTATTTATATTTAGCACATGCAAAAAACCCAAATGTGCAGACGTTTGGATTGACCATGCAATTTAGAGCTTGTCTTCACAGATCTTTAGACCCTAAATGTCTCCTTGATATGTAGCTTCGTGCAACGATTTAACAGAAGTTGTGATGGAGAACAATTATTTCTTTGCTACTTATGCCCAGATAAGTTGATCAGAAAAATTAAGCCTTTCACTGTGGTCCAAATGCTCTCATTTGAGGATGATGATGATGTCTTTATTTTGTTGTTATGGCATTAATTTGTATGCCATGAGACCAATGGATGAGTAGGCTAAAGGTGAGACTGTTCATGTCACCAGGTTGGCCAGTCCAGAGAAGCGTCATGATAATGAGAAGCCTCCTTTAGAAGAGGAGAAGAAGGAGAAGATAGAGCTGAAATCCATCACTTCCGATGGCGAGACGAATACTGCTACTAAGGTAGACCATCCACGCTAAATATGACAAAAACGTGCAGAGAAAGAATGAATTCACAAATAAACACAACCTTTCTACAGATCAACATGGATGACTACTGTGGAGATGACGGTGAAGAGAAGAACCCATATCCCGCCAATGATTACCTGGGTAACACACACACACACCAGCAAACAATGTCCCATTTTTTTAAAATTTAATTAAAAGACAATCACCAGATCAGTACCACATAATAATGCCAAGTACCACCAACAGACCAAATTAATTCTAAATAAAGTGTTGTGAAATGCCACTAACAGAATGCAGCACTTTCAAATGCCACCAGTTGTAATATAAATAATAAAAATCATAACCAGTGAATATACCTGTACAGTATTTAGCACAGTGCTTTCATTTCCCTCAAAATACTTTATTTTACAAACTATATCTCGTCATTTTTGATTGATCAATTTTAAGGCTTGAAAGAAGTTTCTGTAGGAAGTATTTTAGCCAAAAGATCAAGTGAGAGGGGGAAGTGTTGGCTTTTTAAATACTTGAAAGACACTGAACACATCGAGAGGATTTAGTACTGCGATAACGGACTGATGCAGCAGGTGGCAGCAGTGCAACGATAAGGATGCAGGCTGTCATTAAACACCATAGAAGAAGAAAGGGTGCGCTTGATTTTGATCACAGGGTCACGTTTTGAGTGGAGTGCGTTTCGTGTCAAAATAAAGCCATAATATACACTCAACAAAAATATAAACGCAACACTTTTGGTTTTGCTCCCATTTTGTATGAGATGAACTCAAAGATCTAAAAGTGTGTGGCGTCGTGTGGGTGAGCGGTTTTCTGATGCCAGTGTTGTGGATCGAGTGGCCCATGGTGGCGGTGGGGTTATGGTATGGGCAGGCGTCTGTTATGGATGAAGAACACAGGTGCACTTTATTGATGGCATTTTGAATGCACAGAGATACCGTGACGAGATCCTGAGGCCCATTGTTGTGCCATACATCCAAGAACATCACCTCATGTTGTAGCAGGATAATGCACGACCCCATGTTGCAAGGATCTGTACACAATTCTTGGAAGCTGAAAATGTCCCAGTTCTTGCATGGCCGGCATACTCACCGGACATGTCACCCATTGAGCATGTTTGGGATGCTCTGGACCGGCGTATACGACAGCGTGTACCAGTTCCTTCCAATATCCAGCAACTTTGCACAGATTTCAAACCGTATAATATCGGGTGTAAGGTCGCAAAATATTAGTTTTATTTATTTCACATTTGGATGTATTACTCTGCACGCTGAATAGCCGCACATGCACTGCTACGCAGATGTCAATAATGGCGCTGTCAGCTGAGAATGAGAGAAAGCCGCGTACCGACGATGAAGCAGAAATGGATGAATTTAAGCTACCATACCAAAGTATTGATGTGGATTCTGATACAGAATTACCGTTTCACATTTGATGGATTTTCACGTTTGATGGATTACTCCGTGCCCTGACCGCTGTTGGAGCGACGCTGCCTCGGCTCGAAGGTAAAAATAAACCATGCAAACAATGGAATTGGATTAGAATGGGAATAACAGTCACAAATAACCGTTTTAGCTTTTTAAAGGTCAATTTGCGACCATATAATGAGCATGAATGTCCGCAAATCATCAGATACAACAGGGTTATTCCCTAAATATATATTTTTAATTAGCGGTTTTATATGACAAAATAAACGGAAAATGGAAACAATTTTGACAGAAGTCAGTATACAAACGAAGGTTTTGCAGGACAGCGACGCCACGGAGGGCGCCATCTTGGTAGTACTAATGTTACAATGTCAAAATAGAGGTTTAATGTCAAACTAAAGGTTTTGAAAGTTTATCCTCAAAATTTTCATAATGAAGGATAATTGTGCCATGCGCAAGCCACACACACACACACACACACACGTTACTTGCTTCATAGATAGATGACCAGAATGACCTGTTTCCATTTAATTGTCAAGAAGGTGCCGTTGATTAGATCTTGTCACCAAGACTCATTCTCATTTCTTCTTCTTTCATCATTCCTCCATGCAGGAGACGAGGATGAAGAAGAGCCAGAGATGCCGGTAGGGCCCAGACCACGCCCACTGTCTGACATCCAGCTCAAGGAAAAGGCTGTTCCCATGCCCGAGGCCCGCGCCTTCTTCATCTTCAGCCACACCAACAAGTAAGAATAAGTGACATCACAAAGCCGTTCTTACCCCAGCAGAGGTATAATACTCCAGGTGTACCCCCCCGTTCCCCTTTTCTTTCGTTCTGCTCTCTAGATTCAGGGTGCTGTGCCATAAGATCGTCAACCACAACATCTTCACCAACCTCATCCTCTTCTTCATCCTGCTCAGCAGCATCAGTCTGGCAGCAGAGGACCCGGTCAAGAACGAGTCCTTCAGAAACCAGGCAAGAGAAGCACAAGTGTAGATCAGCGTTAACGCCCAAACAAAGACAGGAGCCATCATTAGCCGCCTACATGCATCTGTTGTGTGTTAAATGGCTTCCAGCAGCAGAAATGTAAAAAGGAGCAGAGCTGAGGCTTACTGTGATTGACCTTTTATTCTTAATGGGATTCATTCTAGACTTAAATGCAATTAAATTAGCTTCCTGTTAAGAAGATATAAAATGCCTGTACTGGTTTTATGCATGTAGTTGACCCGTGTTGACCAAATAAGTCTGCAGTGGCTACAACCTTTACTCAGTGGTGGAACATCACATGACTCTTGTGGCTTAAGGAGTTGCGCTACCAATATGGAGGTTTTGGGTTTGAGTCAGTCGAGACCCCAAGGTGCTTCACGGGAGTAAGGTCTAACTTTACCCACACCTCTGGGCAAGCACATTGGCAACTGTGGGAAAGAAAAACTCTCTCAGGCATTTTTGAATACAGGAAGAAACCTCAAGCAGACCAGACTCAATGGGGTAACCATCTGTTGTGTTGGACCATGTTACGGGAACTGGGGATAAGCATCTACACCAATGGACCTCAGGGCTTAAAAGGACTTACCTCGACTTCATCTAGCTCGTTTTTTGATCGACTTTCACTGTGCACATGTAGTGTTTGTTTTTTTTGTGTGTTGCAGTTGGTCTGCTTTAGACCTCTAGTTCTAATTCACATTCTAATCTTGACATTCCGGTTTGGTTTCAGATCCTAGG